>NC_135279.1:305000-560000 GCF_051311805.1 Agelaius phoeniceus | reverse complement strand
CATCCCTGGCAGTGCCCAAGGCCAGGCTGGACAGGGCTGGGAGCACCTGGGACAGTGGGAGGTGTCCCTGCCATGGCAGGGGTGGGATGGGGTGGGATGGGATGGGATGGGATGGGATGGGATGGGATGGGATGGGATGGGATGGATGGGATGGGATGGGATGGGATGGGATGGGATGGGGTGGGGTGGGGTGGGGTGGGATGGGATGGGATGGGGTGGGATGGGGTGGGATGGGATGGGATGGGGTGGGATGGGATGGGATGGCATGGCATGGCATGGCATGGGATTTAAGGTCACTCCCAACCCAAGCCATTCCAGGATTTTGTGCTAATGGAGCAGGAAGTGAATTCCCCATGTTTTAGAGAGCTGTGGATGTGCCCCGGGCAGGAGCACAGGGACTCGTTCCCCCAGCAGGTCCCTGCAGCAGGGCTGGGCTGGCTCTGACACTCCCAGCCCCTCTCTGGGGGTGTTTCAGTGCTTTGCTCTCAGCTCTGACCCGCTGGGCCCCTGGCTCTCCCTGCAGAGCCTGCATCAGTGGCTGAACAATTCCCCTTTTCCTGGGCAGGAGCTGTGTTTGAAGCCTGCACAGCCCCAGCTCGATACCATTCCCATCACTCAGGTTAATGAGCACAGTTCATCAGCCCCGTCCCTTTGACTCCTTCTCTCCTGAAGGGAAAATAATGCATTTAACATGTCAGATATTTAAAGGGTTCTTTCATGTGCAGCCCCAGTTCATCGCTAATAAAATACATTTTACTCTGCTCTTTCATTCCCTGAGCATTCCATGCTATATTGAATTTAAGATAGAGCTTCTTGCCACGTTTCTTAGCAGAAAATAGACATCTGAAGACTCATTAAAGTCTTCCAGGCTTCCAGTTGCCCTCTGTCAGGTGGCATTAAACAAGTGCTGTAAGGAAGAGCAGCACAGGCAGAGCAGGACCCCTGTGAGGAGCCCCTGTCTGGAGCAGGAGCAGCCCCCCAGGCCCCCCAGCCCCTGTCCATGAGCTCCCCCAGCCCCTCAGCCCCCATTCATGAGCTCCTCCAGCCCCCAGCCCCTGTCCATGAGCTCCCCCAGCCCCTCAGCCCCTCAGCCCCCATTCATGAGCCCCTCCAGTCCCTCCTTTTGGGGGGCACAGAGCCAGTGACCCCTGCACGGGCAGAAGCTCACGGCAGGAGCTGTGCTGAGCAGCTGCCTTCCAAACACCCTGCCTTCCCCAACAAACACCCTGCCTTCCCAACAAACACCCTGCCTTCCCAACAAACACCCTGCCTTTCCCCAAACACCCTGCCTTCCCAACAAACACCCTGCCTTCCCAAACAAACACCCTGCCTTTCCCAAACACCCTGCCTTCCAAACACCCTGCCTTCCCCAACAAACACCCTGCCTTCCCAACACCCTGCCTTCCCAAACACCCTGCCTTTCCCAAACACCCTGCCTTTCCCAAACACCCTGCCTTTCCCCAAACACCCTGCCTTCCCAACAAACACCCTGCCTTCCCAAACACCCTGCCTTCCCAACAAACACCCTGCCTTCCCCAACACCCTGCCTTTCCAAACACCCTGCCTTCCCAACAAACACCCTGCCTTCCCAAACAAACACCCTGCATTCCCAAACCAACACCCTGCCTTCCCAAACACCCTGCCTTCCCCAACAAACACCCTGCATTCCCAAACCAACACCCTGCCTTTCCAAACACCCTGCCTTCCCAACAAACACCCTGCATTCCCAAACCAACACCCTGCATTCCCAAACCAACACCCTGCCTTCCCAAACACCCTGCCTTTCCCCAAACACCCTGCCTTTCCCCAACAAACACCCTGCCTTCCCAACAAACACCCTGCCTTTCCCCAAACACCCTGCCTTTCCCAAACAAACACCCTGCCTTTCCCCAAACACCCTGCCTTTCCAAACACCCTGCCTTTCCCCAGACACCCTGCCTTCCCAAACAAACACCCTGCCTTTCCCCAGACACCCTGCCTTCCCAAACAAACACCCTGCCTTCCCAAACAAACACCCTGCCTTTCCCAAACACCCTGCCTTCCCAAAAAACACCCTGCCTTCCCCAACAAACACCCTGCCTTTCCCCAAACACCCTGCCTTTCCAAACACCCTGCCTTTCCCCAGACACCCTGCCTTCCCAAACAAACACCCTGCCTTTCCCCAGACACCCTGCTTTTCCAGGAGGGATCCATTCCAGAGATGGAAGCATCACTCACTGGCCTTCACTCTTTGTCTCTGACAAGTTTTTTCAGAAAGACACAAACTGGAGGCTGTTTGTCCTAAGCCAAATGAACGTCATTCATCACCTTTGGAGAGCCACCATCACTGCAAGTTAATGCCTCCCAGAGCTTCTCGGTGGCAAATTCCTTTATAATACAAAGTTAAAATCAACCTCTGAAATGCAAATAACCCAGCAACCTCCACAAGATGATTTATGCCATGCTATCGTTTTCATGAAAATAAATTAAAAGAAGAAAATGTAATTTAGGGTGAACTGCATTGTATATTAAAATAAAAGACTGACATTGTGTCTGCAAAACGGAGCACGATGTGTTGCTGCCATTGCTGCTGGAGGTTTAACCTTCCCAAACGTGGAGAAAAGGACTCTGATTTATCTGGTCTGATTTTGCATCCAACCCTTTTTATGGCTTGGGGCACGTCCTGAAAAGACACGCATTTTGATTTCTCTATGTCGGTGTCGCTTCAAGGGAAGGCAGGAAGTTTGATTCTCAGTCAATACTGGAAACAGAAAAGGAGAATGAGGAGTCCCCTGTCAGAGCAGCCCCCGGTCCCTCCCCTGTCCCCATCAGAGCAGCCCCCGGTCCCTCCCCGGTCCCTCCCCTGTCCCCCATCAGAGCAGCCCCCGGTCCCTCAGTGTCAGAGCAGCCCCCGGTCCCTCCCCTGTCCCCAGTCAGAGCAGCCCCCGGTCCCTCCCCTGTCCCCTGTCAGAGCAGCCCCCGGTCCCTCCCCGGTCCCTCCCTGGTCTCTCCGTGTCAGAGCAGCCCCCGGTCCCTCAGTGTCAGAGCAGCCCCCGGTCCCTCTCCTGTCCCCAGTCAGAGCAGCCCCCGGTCCCTCAGTGTGAGAGCAGCCCCCGGTCCCTCCCCTGTCCCCATCAGAGCAGCCCCCGGTCCCTCCCTGGTCCCTCAGTGTCAGAGCAGCCCCCGGTCCCTCCCCTGTCCCCCATCAGAGCAGCCCCCGGTCCCTCAGTGTCAGAGCAGCCCCCGGTCCCTCCCTGGTCCCTCCGTGTCAGAGCAGCCCCCGGTCCCTCTCCTGTCCCCCATCAGAGCAGCCCCCGGTCCCTCCCCTGTCCCCATCAGAGCAGCCCCCGGTCCCTCCCTGGTCCCTCCGTGTCAGAGCAGCCCCCGGTCCCTCAGAGTCAGAGCAGCCCCCGGTCCCTCCCCTGTCCCTCCCCTGTCCCCCATCAGAGCAGCCCCCGGTCCCTCTCCTGTCCCCCATCAGAGCAGCCCCCGGTCCCTCTCCTGTCCCCCATCAGAGCAGCCCCCGGTCCCTCAGAGTCAGAGCAGCCCCCGGTCCCTCCCCTGTCCCCATCAGAGCAGCCCCCGGTCCCTCCGTGTCAGAGCAGCCCCCGGTCCCTCCCCTGTCCCCCATCAGAGCAGCCCCCGGTCCCTCAGTGTCAGAGCAGCCCCCGGTCCCTCCCCTGTCCCCCATCAGAGCAGCCCCCGGTCCCTGTGCCGCCCTGGGGCGGGAGGTGCCCCTGGCCCAGCGGGGCTCAGCCGTGCCACGGCACCCTGGGGTCGCCTGGGCAGCCCGAGCCGGGGCTGCTGCCGCGCTCCCGTGCCCAGGTGACTGCAGCTCCTGCTGCCCCCCTCCTGGGCAGAGTTAACATCTGCACGTTTGTTCTGCTCTATTAAACTCCCTCAAATGGAGGGGAAAATCCCTTTGGATAAAGTGAGCGGATGTGATGGAGCCAGCTGGGGTCAGAGTGCCGCACTCAGCACAGCCCCAGCACAGCCCCCAGCTCCTCCTGCTCCTCTGAGCTCGCCCGGGGCTGGGCAAACAGGCAGAGCCCCTGGAGCCGGGCTCCAGAGAACAGAGCTGGGGCTCTCAGAGAGCTGCAGCCTCCCTGCAGGGCTGCTCAGGCACAGAGCTGAGCCAGGACACTGCCCCGAGCCCACGAGTGGCACTGAGCCCGTCCTGAGCTGGCACCAGACCCTGCAGGCTCCAAGATGCTGCTGCAGGCACCAGGAGGGACAAAATGGAAAAAGCTGCCAGAAGCTCAAACCTGACAAACGGCTTGTGCACAGAACTTGGGTGGGTTTTGTGGTCTCCACCCACATAAATCACCAACAGCAGCTTATAAAATCCCAGGATTGATCTACAAGGCTCTCTAAGCGTCATTTTACATCACAAATTTCAGGCAAGTAAAGATACAGGCCTTAGTTTTATTTTTATTACTACTAATAGCTGTAAGAAAGAGCTGTGCTATTAAAAAGCAACAGCTGCTTGCAAATGAACAGATCTTTTCCAAATCAGGGTCATTTCTCCTGGTAATGGTAAGACCCTGTCAGGCAATTGTAATCCTGACAGAAAAATACTTCACCTTCACTGCTGGCCTCTAAGATAGTAAATCTCAGACAATCTGTCTGGTTCTTAAAATATAATTCCTCTTTACTAGAACTGATCTTCTAAAACAGGCTG
This sequence comes from Agelaius phoeniceus, assembly GCF_051311805.1. Classification (NCBI taxonomy): domain Eukaryota; kingdom Metazoa; phylum Chordata; class Aves; order Passeriformes; family Icteridae; genus Agelaius; species Agelaius phoeniceus. The sequence continues at coordinate 555,340 of NC_135279.1, read as the reverse complement.
GGGGATGTGGTTCCTCATTTCTTCTTTTTCTCCACGTTTTCACTGGTAAAGTCTCAAATCTGCTCAGGGTTGTTTTGTTCAGCCCCCAGTACAGATGTTTTTGCAGAAAGGGGAAGTCTTCAAAGAGAAAAATATCACAAGCATCATCCAGGAACTGCAAAATCCCAAGCTGCAACTTGGATTCTGCCAGAGACAAAGTGGCCTTGGGAAAAACCACCTCTCCTCCCTGCAGGACCTCCATCTGCTGCTCACTAATAAAATGGGATTATAAAACTGCCCCCTCCCAAAGGGCAAGTAAACTGTGAAGGTGAACACTGCAATACAAGCGAGATACACTTTTATAACCCAGCAAATTCCCCTCCAGCCTCTTCTCTCTTCTGTTCAGCAGCCCCATTTCTACATGAAAGCTGCACACCAGCTTTGCCATTTACACAGACTTCCTTCAGCAGGCTGCAGATTAAAGCTAGGAGAATAATCCATAGCAATTAATTTATTCAATGAATTTAGCCTCATTTTCTGTTCCCAAAATGTCTGCAAGCTATTTACCCTTTCTGCCGTGGCTCCTCATTACTCACAATTATTGCTCCCTAACTCTCGGTCTGTAAATTACTCTGAAACAATTGGCTGAGCTCTCCAGAAGCTCTGTGGGCTGGTTTCAGTGAGCTGCACGGGGCACTGTGGCCCTTGCCATTAGGGACAGGAAGAAAGGGATCAGATGGGGCTGGGATGCAAAGGGCCTCGTTCCCCAGCTGTGCCCAGCTGTGCCCGGGACCGCTGCAGGGGACAGGGCACAGTCAGACAGCTGGAATGAGCTCCTGGCACTGCAGCATCCCAGCAACCACTGCTGGCACTGCAGCATCCCAGCAACCACTGCTGGCACTGCAGCATCCCAGCCCTCACTGCTCCTGGCACTGCAGCATCCCAGCAACCACTGCTGGCACTGCAGCATCCCAGCCCTCACTGCTCCTGGCACTGCAGCATCTCAGCAATCACTGCTGGAACTGCAGCATCCCAGCCCTCACTGCTCCTGGCACTGCAGCATCCCAGCCCTCACTGCTGGAACTGCAGCATCCCAGCAACCACTGCTGGAACTGCAGCATCCCAGCAATCACTGCTCCTGGCACTGCAGCATCCCAGCCCTCACTGCTGGAACTGCAGCATCCCAGCAATCACTGCTGGCACTGCAGCATCCCAGCAATCACTGCTGGCACTGCAGCATCCCAGCAACCACTGCTGGCACTGCAGCATCCCAGCAATCACTGCTCCTGGTACTGCAGCATCCCAGCAACCACTGCTGGCACTGCAGCATCCCAGCCCTCACTGCTCCTGGCACTGCAGCATCCCAGCAACCACTGCTGGCACTGCAGCATCCCAGCAATCACTGCTGGCACTGCAGCATCCCAGCAACCACTGCTGGCACTGCAGCATCCCAGCAATCACTGCTGGCACTGCAGCATCCCAGCAATCACTGCTGGCACTGCAGCATCCCAGCCCTCACTGCTCCTGGCACTGCAGCATCCCAGCAATCACTGCTGGCACTGCAGCATCCCAGCAATCACTGCTCCTGGCACTGCAGCATCCCAGCAATCACTGCTGGAACTGCAGCATCCCAGCAATCACTGCCCTCCAGGACTCCTGCCTTCTGCAGGGGACAGGGCACAGTCAGACAGCTGGAATGTGCTCCTGGCACTGCAGCATCCCAGCAACCACTGCTCCTGGCACTGCAGCACTCCAGCCCTTGGCACATCTAGAATTCCTCTTTGAAACACGCATCTAGGAAAAAAATTGCATTTTCTGAGAAACTGCGCAATTTTTTGTGTCTGAATATTTTTTCTGTTGGTTTAAGTCTATGTCTTCATAAGCATTTCCATCAGCATGGAGAATTGCTGCAGGATTGACAAATTCCCTTAAATTTCAACCAAAAAAGGAGGAGTCCTTCGAGGTGTATTACCAGAGAGCACCAAGAGGTATTTTAACAAAAACAGAGTGGGGTCACTCTAGGGTAGAGGGGCTGCTGGCAGTGTCCATGCAAGCTCCCTCCACACTGCCTTCAAAGAGCTTCTGAGACATTTCAGCATTTCAATGTGTTATTGGCTTAGCAAATAAATAAATTACAAAGTGCCAAAAGAGCTTCTGGAAAATACATTAAGGCAATTTGCAAATAATTGCAGTGAGTTGGGCTATTATGACTTTGACTTCTGAAGTATAAAATCTCCCAGAGATAATGATGATAATCATATTGAAAATAGTTGCCACCCTTTAATCTTCTAAGAGTGAACAGAGATCTTTGGGAATTTGGGCCCCTGTCAGAGCAATTGAGCATCTGACAGGAGGCAATGAGGGTGGGTGGAGCGGGGTCAGGGCCCTGCAGCATCCAGAGCTCCACCAGCACGGGCTCCCCTTCCCACAGCTCTGCCCCCATCACAGACCCCGCTCCCAGGACAGATTTGGGTCTCAGCTCCTCGACTGGGCACAGGGAGATTCACTGCTCATCTCATGGGCAGCTCAGGACAGATGGCACCGAGCCCCGAACCAGAGCGAGCTGCTGACAGTTCTGTTCAGGGGCACGATTGCTGCTGGGAGCTTCACTTTTCTAAGGACAACAGAATCACATCCAATGTCAGCTGTGCAGAGCTGCCTCCAGCAGGAGCACGCACAGGCTGGCAGCCAGGGCACTGCGGGGCCCTGCCCACACCCCTGGCACCAAGGGGCACTCCCTGCACCACAGAGGGCCTCAGATGGGGAAGGGGATGTGGGAAAAGTGCAGCAAGGCTCCCTGGGGACTGGAGAGATTTAAGGAAAAAGAAGGGGAAAATACGAACTGTTTAAGGGAGGGCCCCAATTCCAGAGCCTTGGAATGCAATGGAAAAATCCCATTGGCTTCAGAAAAAAAAACCCAGACTAAATCCACTACAACCCTTCAGCTTGATCTCCATTTCCTTCAGTGGATCTAACTCAGAGCTCCCATTCCACCAGGGAAGGGAGAGCTGGCCACCTTCCTGAGAGTGGAAGCTCTCCCTGCAAAGATTTGGGAAATCAAAACTCTGGGGATCAAAAAAGGGTCTCCGCATTCTCAGACATCCCTGTCATCCCCAGGCTGTTAGAGCTGGGTTTTCCTTTACACCTAACCCTGATCAGGTGGTCTCAGCAGCATTTGAAATTTCCTTTTTCCAAGTATCCTCATGTTACTGTCAGCAATTCTGCCTGCAAAGTGCTGCATGGACCTTCCTTGGCGTCTGTAGCCTCAAAATGCTCAGAAAGAGTCATACTGCCCCTTAAGTCCTCCTTCAGCCAGGCAACATATTCATCCTTTCCTATTTCCTCATAAATCCAGCCCACTTTAACCATTCCAGCAGCTCCCTGAGCCATCCCCAGCCCTGGCACTGGAGCAGGGCCCAGCAGAGGCTGACAGAGGCTCATGGAGACCCCCCTGCAGCTGCTCTGCACCCAGCACCTGTGCCCCAGAATCAGCCTGGGCTTCCATCCCACCCAGCCTCAGAAACAGGGTTTAACCTGTCACTAAAACCTCTCTGGGAGTGGGTGCTTCCCCACGTGAGGCTCCCTCCCCTTCAGGATGTGATTTACACCCTTGGTGCTGCAGCTCCAGAGAGGGCAGCCAGGCATCTCTGCCCCTCCCTACCCCTCTCTGCCTCTCCCTGCCCCTCTTTCTGCCCCCTCTCTGCCCCCTCCAGGGCCAGCAGCTGATGGGGGAGCTCGGCTGGAGGGATGGGAAACACCTCCCTGCAAGAGGAGGATGAATTTTAATTCACTTCTTCTAAATATCTGCTGGTTATTTTCCCCCAAAGTGGGCTGACAAACTTCATCTTCTCCAGTTCCCTGGCAGCAAAGCCGTGGTACCAAATTTGTTGTGCCTTCCCTCCCACCCAGCAGCTGAGGATGGCAGGGGCCCAGCCAAGGTTTCCAGCACGTTGGCGTGGAAAGCACTGGCAGCCTTCTGCTGTTCCAGGGAAGGAAAGCTGAGGGCTTTGACAGACAGCTAGATAGATGGATACTGCCAGAAATACGCTTAATTATGCAATGTCACATTTCTGAGTTATTGATACCGTTCTCCCTCTTTGGACTAACAAAGACACATTTCAAAACTTCAGTTAAATTACAATAAGGGACCAAATCTATTCATTTGGACTATTTAAATGGAGCACATTTTCTTCAGTAGATGTGGTCCTGACTGCGAAGCACAGCTCCAGCGATGCTGTTAAAATCCTCCACCCACCACTGGTGTGTTGAAAATCAGCCAGCCCAGAGCTGCACACTATTATTACTTAATACATGTTATCTGTGATCAAACACCATTCCTGATACAAGTACTCAGGAATTCACTTTTAAATGGCATTTCTATGGGGCTTTTTTTACTAAACAAGTCAGGCATTAAGTTGGACCATCAGGGAAGCAATTGAACTTTGCATCTGGAGCTAAACAGAACTCCTAAAAATTCCCCTCCAAGTCAGCTTTTGGTACAAACTTATTTAAGCCTTGCCAGGACCAATGATGGCATTGATCTGCCAATGCCAGTGCCCCCTGGCAGCACTCTGGGGTGCCTGGTGCAGGCAGAGCCCAGCAGCTGTGGGTCAGCCCGCAGTGCTGGGCATTCCCTGGAGCCAGGGCCGTGCCCAGGAGGGAGAGGGGAGCACTGGGGGACGGGGCTGGGACCTGCCCGGGCACTGCCAGCCCTGGGCTGAGCTCTGCCCCTGGCACCAGCAGCCACCAGCACAGCAGGACCTGGGCCCTCCCAGCACTTCATTCTCCTGCTCACCTGGTGCTCTAGGCACAGCACAGACGCTGGCAAACAAAACTGGAGCTCACCTTGTGTGGATCTCCCTGATTTTCATCGCAGGGCTGCTGGGCAGGGAGCAGGGGCTGTCACAGGGCACGGAGGGTCCCATCAGGCCACCTCTCACAAACCTCTGCTGCTGCCTCCAGCAGAGCTTCCATGCTGGCAAAGCACAAGAGGACACACGGTGAGGAACATGGATTTTCCAAACATGAAATTCATCAAATGACACAAATCAGCCAAATGACATGAAAACACACCCAGAGACTTCATAATGTCACCTTCCATCCTGGTAGGCTTTGATAGACACCAGCTGAAGAGAGCTGCTTCAAGCTGCAGAACACCATCACAGGGTAAGATTATTCTATCACTTTAATAGCAGCTATTTTCCTTTCTCTTTGGGGTTTTCTTTCCTTCTAATTTTACAGCTGTTACACTAGTGACATGCTTTCCACTATTCTGGTTAAAATTACATCCCATTCTCAAATCAAAGTACATTTTGTTTTACACTGAGGTAGGAGATGGAAGAATTCCTGTCCCACCACATCCCACAGAAGGGTGGGAAGGAAACCACGGCAAAGCAGCCCCGCAGCACGGGGCTGTCCTGGGTGAGGAGTGTGAGCATGAGCCTGGTCCTGTGCTCCCTGCAGCCCCATCTGAGCCTGCCCTGCTCCCTGTGCCTGGTCCTGTGCTCCCTGTGCTCCCTGCAGCCCTGTCTGAGCCTGCCCTGCTCCCTGTGCTCCCTGCAGCCCTGTCTGAGCCTGCCCTGCTCCCTGTGCTCCCTGCAGCCCTGCCTCAGCCTGCCCTGCTCCCTGTGCTCCCTGTGCCTGGTCCTGTGCTACCTGCAGCCCTGCCTGAGCCACTGCTCCCTGTGCTCCCTGCAGCCCTGTCTGACCCTGCCCTGCTCCCTGCAGCCCTGTCTGAGCCTGCTCTGCTCCCTGTGCTCCCTGTGCCTGTCCTGTGCTCCCTGCAGCCCCCTCTGACCCTGCCCTGCTCCCTGCAGCCCCGTCTGAGCCTGCCCTGCTCCCTGCAGCCCCCTCTGAGCCTGCCCCGCTCCCTGGCAGGCAGGAGCTGGGGCTCTGGCACCATCCCTGTGTGTGCCCCCAGCCCTCACAGCCCTGCTGGCACCGGGGGGCTCCTCAGCAGCCCCAGAAGCTTCCAGCATGTCCCAGATGCTCCAGACGGGCTCACGGGGACAGCCCTGGTGTGTCCCTGCTGTCCCTTGCATGGCTTTGTGACAAGGGAGGGCAGCACGGGCTCCAAACGCCTCTCAGGGCTCACTCCTGCCTGCACAGCTTTTGAGAGAGAGTGAAATGATCCTCAGCCCTGTACACACCACCCTGGCTTCTGAGGCACAACTGCTCCACTGGGTGCTGCTGCTGCAGCCAAACCCCTTTGAGGAGCGTCCAAGCAGTTCCAGGAACATTCCTGGGCACTCCAGCATCTGCCAAAGCTTTCCCCTCTCCTCCTTCTGTATTTTCCCTCTCCTTCTTGTGTATTATACATTTCTTGCTATTGTGCCAGTCAGCAGCAGCTTCTGACATCTCTTCTCAGGCAACACCACGCTTTGGATTGGTTAGACAATAGAATTACTAAAATTATTCCAATTTAGATCAGAAAAATAAAGTATCCAAAGTTTTGTTTCTCCACTTCAGTTTCATGGCACAGAAACTACTCAATATTTTTAAAAGCTTGATCTGGTTTTTATCATTAGTATCAAACTTGATCCACAGCAAATGAAGCCAAATGAAACAAACTTACACTAATTTCTGATTTGCTTAACAGCGTGTTCAACTCACCTCAAGTGCCATCAGCCTCATTTTCCTAATAGCACTTTTTCTGCAAATCACTTTCAAATAATGAGGTGCTGAAATAAAATTTTTCCACAAAGAAAAATTGGTAGAAATAGATTGAGTTTTTTGCAGCAGCACCCTAATGTCAAAGCAACTATTAGTCAATAAAATCTAAAATTTTGGAAAGGGGAGTGAGTGAAATTGAACTCAAGAATCATTATAAAGCTTATTCTCTGTGCTCTAAACTAAGGGGGAAATGGGTTTTTCTGTGTTTGCATTGCATTTCCCCTCATTTAAGTTGCTTTGGGAGAAAATTAAACTTTATATAATATAATTCCAAATGGTAACCATTGAGATTATTAAAGGAAGTCTCCAAAAAGCTGCTGTAGTCTGGAACAGATCAGGACCTCATTGGATAAGCTGTGCTTCCCACCCAGCATCCCAAATCCCACCACCCCCAGAGAAGTCCCCTTGGAAAGGCTGGGGATTGCATGGAATAAATCCAGATATACACTGAGCACACAGGGAGGACAAGGGGGATGTGTGCCCACCTCCCTGGCAGTGCCCAGGCCAGGCTGGATGGGGCTGGGGGCACCTGGGACAGTGGGAGCAGTGCCTGCCATGGCAGGGGGCACTGGGTGGGCTCTGAGCCCCTTCCAGCCCAGCCCAGCCCATGCTGGCATCGTGTGCCAGCTGGGAAGGGCAGGCACAGGCACTGCTGTGCCCCTGGCATCATCCCTGCTGCCCACCCGTCACCCTCCTCCTGCCCTGTGTGTCCCAGGGGTCAGCACACAGGGAGGGAATTCCTGCCCTGCGTGCCCTGCGTGCCCTGCGTGCCCTGCGTGCCCTGCGTGCCCTGTGTGCCCTGTGTGCTCTGTGTGCCCTGCCAGCCCTGCCCTGCGTGCCCTGCGTGCCCTGTCCTGTGTGCCCTGTGTGCCCTGTGTGCCCTGCCAGCCCTGTGTGCCCTGTGTGCCCTGCCAGCCCTGTGTGCTCTGTGTGCTCTGTGTGCTCTGTGTGCCCTGCCAGCCCTGTGTGCCCTGCCCTGTGTGCCCTGTGTGCCCTGTGTGCCCCGTGTGCCCTGCCAGCCCCTGGCACAGGGGGACGCTCCCATCCCCAGCCCTGTGCTCGTCCCTGGTGCAGCTCCCTCCTCCAATTAACACTGCCACAGCAGCTCCAGCACAGTGACAAGTGCTGCTTGAGGCCTGACAAATAACCTGCTCCAGCCACCCCCTCATCCCACCCACCCTGCCAAGCACAGGAGATGCCTTCGGAAGGCTTGGAAGGAAATGAGCACCCAGCATGGATCCAATTTGTATCTTCCACATTTAATACAACTTGATGGGAGGCTGAACTAGGATAACACCAAACTAAAAATAGCTGCTCCTGTTATCGGAGCTGTTCACTAATTCTGACACGAGCCAACATGTGCTTTTATTAGGAACTCACAGGAGTAATTTATCTGAATGAAATTGCAATATAGAATTAGTGCTGTGCACCTGTGCCCGCTGCTTTGGCTGATTTGGATCTGTGCACAGCTTTCAGAGCACACCAAGCACACCCCGGCTGTTCTGCTGTCACATGCTGAGTGCCACACGCTGGCACAGAGCTTCCCTCCTCTCCAGGCTGAGCTTCCTGCCCTACCCTGCTCCCCCAGGAGAGCCGAGGGGTGAGGGGGTCCCCACAATGGGGTCATGGAGTGGGGCTGCACCGGTGCTACCCTGACTAAAGGCTGGGAGCCCTGGCAAAGGAACAAACACGTTTCATTCCCTGCACGTTTTGTGGACTGTGTTCTGGCTCCCAGGCCATTCCTGTCAGTGCCACCGTGCCAAAAATGCCATGTACCTCATCCAGGCGCAGGGTCCTCTCTCCCTCTCTGCTGTGACGGGGCACAGTAACAGTGACATGGCTGCTGCTCAGCTCCACACACACCACGCTGCCACAGAACAGATGTGCAGCTGCTGGGAGAGCAGACACACACAGAGGCTGCAGGGGAGAACACGTTCACTCAGTCAGAAACATCCCCAGCAGCACCCTGGGGACAGCAGGAGCGACTGGAAACTGCCTTGCTTCTCTGGGAACATGGGAGGGCAATGGGAGCAGGGCTGTGGGGCTGAGGGGCCTTTCCCCCGTGTCCTTTGCACAGATCCTCTGTTAAAGTGCCCCAGCTGCTGCCTGTCCCTGAGACAGCACCCCCGTGTCACCCAGCTGTGTCCCTGCAGGCAGGGACATCCCCTGAGAGCAGTGAGGGCTGCCTGGGCCTCGGCTGTGCTGGTCAGCACCCAGCCCCAGGGGTGAGCATCGAACCCAAAGGGGCAGCACCCAGCCCCAAGGGGCAGCACCCAGCCCCAGGGGTGAGCATCCAACCCAAAGGGGCAGCACCCAGCCCCAAGGGTCAGCACCCAGCCCCAGGGGTCAGCACCCAGCCCCAGGGGTGAGCACCCAGCCCAAAGGGGCAGCACCCAGCCCCAAGGGTCAGCACTGCCCAAAGGGGCAGCACTGCCCAAAGGGGCAGCACCCAACCCAAAGGGGCAGCACCCAACCCAAAGGGTCAGCACCCAGCCCAAAGGGGCAGCACCCAGCCCCAAGGGGCAGCACTGCCCCAGGGGTGAGCACCCAGCCCAAAGGGGCAGCACCCAGCCCCAGGAGTCAGCACTGCCCAAAGGGGCAGCACTGCCCAAAGGTGCAGCACCCAGCCCTAGGGGTCAGCACCCAACCCAAAGGGGCAGCACCCAACCCAAAGGGGCAGCACCCAGCCCCAAGGGGCAGCTCTGGGGTCAGCACTGCCCCACGGGGCCAAGCCCTGCTGGAGCTGGGATGGGTCTCAGGCTGGAGTGGGGATGGGTCTCAGGCTGGAGCTGGAGCTGGGATGGGTCTCAGGCTGGAGCTGGGATGGGTCTCAGGCTGGAGCTGGGATGGGTGTCAGGATGGAGCTGGGATGGGTCTCAGGCTGGAGCTGGGGATGGGTCTCAGGCTGGAGCTGGGATGGGTCTCATGATGGAGCTGGGATGGGTCTCAGGATGGAGCTGGGATGGGTCTCAGGCTGGAGCTGGGATGGGTCTCAGGCTGGAGCTGGGGATGGATCTCAGGCTGGAGCTGGGATGGGTGTCAGGATGGAGTGGGGATGGGTCTCAGGATGGAGCTGGGATGGGTGTCAGGCTGCAGCTGGGATGGGTGTCAGGATGGAGCTGGGATGGGTGTCAGGCTGCAGCTGGGATGGGTGTCAGGATAGAGCTGGGATGGGTCTCAGGCTGGAGCTGGGGTGGGTCTCAGGCTGGAGTGGGGATGGGTCTCAGGCTGGAGCTGGGATGGGTCTCAGGCTGGAGCTGGGATGGGTGTCAGGCTGGAGCTGGGATGGGTGTCAGGATGGAGCTGGGATGGGTCTCAGGCTGGAGTGGGGATGGGTCTCAGGCTGGAGCTGGGGATGGGTCTCAGGATGGAGCTGGAGCTGGGATGGGTCTCACCCTCCTGCCCTCAGAGGGGACCAGCCCACAGCCAGGTGACCACAGCCACGCCACAGCCAGCGCTGAGGGGCTCTTGTGAAGCACTCAGTAAAAGCTCACCTGAACCATGGTGTGTGTTCCTGCCTTCGGGTCTGACCTGCCACTCTGGGACAGCACTGACAGCACAGTGCCACGGCTGCTCAGGGTCCCCAGAGCTGCTGGCTCAGCGTGGGCCCCACAGGTGACCCCTGAGCTCAGGCTGAGCCTGGCTCTGAAGCTCTTCCTGCAGCCTGAGCCCTGGGTAGCTCAGTAAAGGCCCTGCTATTTGGGAGTACTTGAATATAAAATAGATCTCCTTTAATTGAGAATTGAAGCATTGCTCGTATTTTACACATGTGTGAAGTCCCAGGGGAGAAAACTTTGTGCTCACCTTTAATTGAAGCCTGACCTTGATTTGAGCAGCTTGCAGGGAAGGGCTGGAACTGGGGCAGGTCTAAGAGCTCTCCCTCAGCTAGAGCTGCAAAGGCTGAGTCCCTCTGTCCCAAAGGACCCCATCCCTCATCTCAGCTCCTTCCCTGCACCCCTCAGGGCACCTGAGAGCTGCTGCCCATCCTCAGAGAGGCAGCAGAGCCCCCACACCCCCAGGGCAGCACCTGGGCCCCACAGCAGTGCCACACCTGCCCCACCCAAGCATCCCCGAGACGCAGGTCCTGATCCTCTGGAGCCAAGGATTGGCATCTCCAGCAGATTTGGAACCCTCCCAGCAGGACTCAGTGGAAAAGCTGCAGCTTCCTTCTAAAGGACAGGGGAAAGAATCAGCATTTTATCTGCACCATTTACGGGCCCTGGGGCTTTCCTTGCCTCTGTCCCAAAGCAAGGCAGTGAATCAGCTGGCACTGAATAAATTAAATTAATCCATCTGAAACACTCACCTTGCACCAGTTGGGTAAAACAACCCACAGAGCCTGCTCCAGACAAGGCAAGTGGCTGTTTCAGGTGTGAGCAGAGGCTGAGAGCACGGTGACTGCAGCAGGTACAGCAGAGACAGCAAAGGGATTTAATTGCCTGCAGCTCCGGGGCTGTCAAACCACGGCATGAGGAGGGAGAAGCCTTCATGGTTACCTCACAGCCAGAGATGAGTGGGGTGTTTGAGCTCAAAATGCTTTTACGTGATAAGGGGCTTAAAATAGTAATCAACCCTTCTCATTCAAATAGAAATGTGCTCTTCTCTCCCGTGGCTTCGTGCATGTGCTGAGCCGGTAACTGGGTCATGGAGGCAGGAGGAGCCGGGGAGGAAAATCACTCCTGCATCCTGGGGATAATTCACACAGCAGCTCCTGAGCCAGTTCCTGAGCCGTGGGGCACAGCAGGGACCGTGGCCAGGCTGATGGCACCGGGACGGGCTCCCAGCCCAGAACTGCCCACGCTGCACCCACAGCAGCTCTGCAGCGCTGCCCTGGGGCTGCAGCCCTGGCACCGGGGCAGGCTGTGCCCTCACAGGGAGCCACTGCTGGGCCCGGGCAGGCACTGATGCCAGCTGCAGCCCTGGCACCGGGGCAGGCTGTGCCCTCACGGGGAGCCACTGCTGGGGCCGGGCAGGCACCGATGCCAGCTGCAGCCCTGGCACCGGGGGCAGGCTGTGCCCTCACAGGGAGCCACTGCTGGGCCCGGGCAGGCACTGATGCCAGCTGCAGCCCTGGCACCGGGGGCAGGCTGTGCCCTCATGGGGAATCACTGCTGGGGCCGGGCAGGCACTGATGCCAGCTGCAGCCCTGGCACAGCACTGGTGCCTGCTGCAGCCCTAGCACAGCATTGGTGCCAGCCGCAGCCCTGGCACAGCACTGGTGCCTGCTGCAGCCCTGGCACAGCATTAGTGCCTGCTGCAGCCCTGGCACCGGCGCAGGCACCGGGGCAGGCTGTGCCCTCACGGGGAGCCACTGCTGGGCCCGGGCAGGCACTGGTGCCTGCTGCAGCCCTGGCACAGCACTGGTGCCTGCTGCAGCCCTGGCACAGCACTGGTGCCTGCTGCAGCCCTGGCACAGCATTAGTGCCTGCTGCAGCCCTGGCACAGCACTGGTGCCAGCCGCAGCCCTGGCACAGCATTAGTGCCTGCTGCAGCCCTGGCACAGCACTGGTGCCTGCTGCAGCCCTGGCACAGCACTGGTGCCAGCTGCAGCCCTGGCACAGCATTGGTGCCTGCTGCAGCCCTGGCACAGCACTGGTGCCTGCTGCAGCCCTGGCACAGCACTGGTGCCTGCTGCAGCCCTGGCATGTTGGGCACAGCGCTGCCAGCAGCCAGGAATGCTCCGTAAGCTCAGCCAGGGGCACTCCCTGCTTTCCTCACACCAGCCTCTCCCTGCTCCATGGCCTCTGGATCAGGAGGGAAACCCACGGGAACACCCTGGAGGCTGGGGAGGTGCCAGCACTGGGGCATTGGTGTGCCAGGGCAGCAGGGCCAGCACAGCAGGGCCAGCCCTGCACCCCACAGGGCCAGCCCCAGCCACCAGGGCTCACCCCTCACCTCTCAGGACAAGGAACAGACCCCAGAGAACAGTTTGAAGAGTTTGCTTTCTGAAAACCAGACTTAAAGTACATTACCCAGGAACAACAGGTGTGTTTTAGTTCAGAGGGATGGGATAATGGTGGCACACTCAGAAATGCTTCAGGAAACGCAGGTTTGTGTTCCCAGACCTGCAGGAGTGCACACACCTCCGAGCTGCCCCCGAGCAGGCAGCCAGCCCCTGTGTGCAGCTGCTCTCTGCTCCCTGCAGCATCCTCCACCCGGGGCTGGAGCCGAGGCCTCCAAGCCAGGACAGACATTCCACCCCTAGGAAGCAACAAAATGAAGATGTCAAACCTGGAGAAGCTGCCAGGTTTGTTAGAAACGTGCTGATCAAATTAGAGATATGCTCCTGTGGAGAACAGTTTAACACATGCTTGGGATTTTTTGCATCTACTCAAACCCAAGGCATCCCCACGCTACCTACCTGTGGCGGGTGTATCACAGTGAATCCCCACATTTCCAATTCATTTCTACCTTCCAGAGGAACCTTTTTGGCAAATAACTCACTGAACCACTGCCAACGTGAGACTGGGCTGTGCTTCTGGAAGTTCTGCAGATGAGCCCTTCACACCCAGTTAGTGTCTCCCCACTGCTCCCCGGGTGCCATATTGCAGCCAATTACTGATTGCATTCTCTGGAATTTATCCACTAAAACAACAGCAAAAATGCGTAATTCGATGTGGCAGATCCTCGGCAATTCACACCAGCCTCATGGCAGCAGCCACACTCCTGCTACAGCACCACCAGACAATTCAGATATGCAAATGCACAGATTGTTAGTTCACTACTGAAAACAAAACAAGAGATGCTTCTCTCAGAATTCCTGCAGAGCTGGTTGGGTGGCTCCTGTGTGTGCTGGGCAAGAGAAGCACCATGGGCTCTTAACTGTTTTCAGCCTGCAAAGCACTTTGAGCTCTTCCTGTTTCTCTGGCATTTGCATTTTTTTCTCCAGCATTTAAACTCCAGCTCTTCTACCCTGAAACCAGCATTTTGCAGCTGTCACAAATTTATAGGCACACATAATCATAGAACCCACTTGTATGAACAGCCAAGCAGCTGCATGTGTGTGCCTGTATAATGACAATTATATTGTAATTAACAATATCTTAATATATACCTGTATTAATTATAAATCCTGTTTATTTATTGGTATGCTATTTCTAACAACTTACAGTGAAACTGAAAATAAGATTATTTTATTCTTCATGGTGTCCACCATGAATGAAGCATGATGAAATTCAGATATAACAAATATTGAATGTAGGTAACTTATTCAGTGCAAAACATTTGTTCTGGGATGTGCTGGGGAAGGAGGCACATGAGGGAGTCACTGGGGACTCATTCAGGCCACAGCTCACAGAGAACCTGGGGCTGCATGAGCTCCCCAAGACACGAGAGTCACAGAACCTGGGATGGTTTGGGCTGGAAGATCAGCTCATGCCACCCTGCCAGGGCAGGGACACCTTCCCCTGTGCCAGGGTGTGCCAGCCCCAGTGCCCAGCCTGGCCTTGGGCACTGCCGGGATCCAGGGGCAGCCCCAGCTGCTCTGGGCACCTGTGCCAGGGCTGCCCACCCTGCCAGGGAACAATTCCTGATTCCCAATCTCCCATCCATCCATGGCTCAGCTCTTGCCTGAGCCCAGCTGGGGGACAGGGAGCCAGGGGACAGCCTGTCCTCATTCCCTCTCACCCAGGGCTCAGCAGGTCCCTCTGCCCTCACAGACCCCAGTGTGGCTCAGGAGGAGCCATTGCACACCCTGCCCTCATTCCCTCTCACCCAGGGCTCAGCAGGTCCCTGCTGTCCCCACAGACCCCAGTGTGGCTCAGGAGAGCCAGGGGACAGCCTGCCCTCTCTGCCCTCTCACCCAGAGCTCAGCACATCCCTGCTGTCCCCAGACCCCAGTGTGGCTCAGGAGAGCCATTGCACACCCTGCCCTCATTCCCTCTCACCCAGGGCTCAGCAGATCCCTGCTGTCCCCACAGACCCCAGTGTGGCTCAGGAGGAGCCATTGCACACCCTGCCCTCATTCCCTCTCATTCAGAGCTCAGCAGGTCCCTCTGCCCTCACAGACCCCAGTGTGGCTCAGGAGGAGCCATTGGACAGCCTGCCCTCATTCCCTCTCATTCAGAGCTCAGCAGGTCCCTCTGTCCCCACAGACCCCAGTGTGGCTCAGGAGAGCCATTGCACACCCTGCCCTCTCTGCCCTCTCATTCAGAGCTCAGCAGGTCCCTCTGTCCCCACAGACCCCAGTGTGGCTCAGGAGGGGCCATTGGACACCCTGCCCTCATTCCCTCTCATTCAGAGCTCAGCAGGTCCCTCTGTCCCCACAGACCCCAGTGTGGCTCAGGAGGAGCCATTGGACACCCTGCCCTCATTCCCTCTCACCCAGGGCTCAGCAGGTCCCTCTGTCCCCACAGACCCCAGTGTGGCTCAGGGGGACCCCACCAGCCCCAGGCATGGCAGGACAGGAGCCCCACAAAGCCAGAGCTGCCCTGCAGGGACAGGAGTCCCCGTTGCTGCTGCAGAGAGGGCAGCAGCAGCTCCATCCTCACTGGAGTCCATCTGGGTGCCTCTCACAGGGGCATTGGGATCTTTGCTCCCTGGCTTTTTGAGCAGAGCCCAGGTCCCAGGCAGCTGTGCAGGCAGTGCTGGCGTGCTCCTGCAGGAGCTGCAGTCCCAGTGCACGCACAGAGCAGCCTGGAGCAGATGGACACATGATATAATTACAGCTGACAGCTGACAACCACACTAAGAAGGTGTCAGTCCCACAGCAGAGCCCTGTCCTTTGAAAAACACATTGAAAACTTTAGCTGAAAAATCCATAAACATACTCAAACCCCACACTGTTTGAAGTGTTTGTTTTCCTTCCCTGTCCTGCTCTTCCCATTTTCCTGAGACTCCCTGGTTTCTAATGAGCCACTGCCCAAATGTGAGTTATAAATGCTAAAGATACAACCTTAAGGCTGCACTGGAATCAGATTTTTTCAGGTGCCTTTCTCACTACACAGTCCAAATAGAGGTATAAAACATTTATTTTTTCCAACTTTCCTGCATTCTCCTGCTTTCTCCTGACTCTGCTCACATTAATTCAGCAGCAGGTTCCCAGAGAGGAGCTCTGCCCTCGAGCACCGGTGGTGCCTTTCCCTCTACTCCAACAACATACATCAACATTTTATAAAAGCCATAAAATATGCTGCAGTCTGGTTTTATCTTCTCTCTTTGAACATGCAAATAATTTGACTCCATCTTGCCCAACCACTCAATAACCAGTGATAGGATGAGCAGGGTAATTTACTGCCTGCTGCTGCCAGAGGAGGGGAAAAGGGGTGGGTGGAGATGCTTTCCTGTCTGAGGCACTTTGAGTGAACAGTGCTGCTGCTCCAGGAGTCTCACTTCTTCTCAGCCTTTCATCCCTGTGCACTTTTCATCTTCCCCACATCTGAAAGAAATCCTGAGCTCCAGCTCCAGCTCGTCACTGCACTGCTGTGCCCTGCCCGTGCCAGCCCCTGGTGCCAGCCCCTGGTGCCAGCCCCTGGCTCAGAGCCCCTGCCCAGCTCCTGCCGGGCTCAGGGAACTCCACCAGCAATCCTGGCAGAAACTCCTGCAGCAGGGGCAGCTCTGGGACAGCCTGGGAGCAAAACCCCTGGCAGAAACAGCCTGAACCAGGGCACAGCTCTGGGACAGCCTGGGAGCAAAATCCCTGACAGAAACAGCCTGAACCAGGGCACAGCTCTGGGACAGCCTGGGAGAAAAACCCCTGAGAGAAACAGCCTGAACCAGCTCTGGCACAGCCTGGGAGCAAAACCCCTGGCAGAAACAGCCTGAACCAGCTCTGGGACAGCCTGGGAGCAAAACCCCTGGCAGAAACACCTGCAGCAGAGTGTAACACACAGGGAATATCAGCTGTAACACACGGGGAATAACAACCAGCTGCCCTGGCACTCCGAGTGTCCCCAGGGTGTGCCCAGAGCCCCGAGTGTCCCCAGGGTGTGACACCAGAGCCCCGAGTGTCCCCAGGTGTGACACCAGAGCCCCGAGTGTCCCAGCTGACCCTCACCCAGCATCCCCAGCCCCACACAGTTGTGCTGGCAGCCAGACCAGCCAAAGCAGTGGCACAGGGCAGGGAGGGGCTGGCAGGCTGGAGCACCAGCAGCACTCCGGGCTGGTGTTTTCCACAATTCCTGACTCCCATTGAGCCCTCCCAGCCTCGGCAGCTCGGTGAGAGGGAAGCAGGGTGATCACGAGGAGCCCTTTGCTGCTCTCGGGCCAGCTCTCCCAGTTCTGGGCTGCATTCACAGCCTGGCACATCACCACTGCCTCCCAAAGCCTCCCTGCCCTCCTTCCCAGCCAATTTACACCAATCCGTGGTGCCCTGAGTCCCTCTGTAAACAGAATGTCCTCTTACCTTTGTCAGACAAATGAAACCGTTACTGGAGAAACCAGAAATGCCTCTCATGCTGCACAGGAATTGTTCCATGGAGAAACAGCCCCCCAGGCCCTCTCAGCCCCACGGGCACAGCCCAAAGGCTCCTCTGTCCCCCCACAGCCCCCTACAGACACACAGCAACCCCAGCCTCCACTCCCCATCAGCAGAGCTGGGACGGCTTCTCTGCTGCTGCTTGGTGCTCCCATTCCCAAACACCAAAGCTCGGGAATTTTATCTGAATTTTGGCTTCCCTCTCTCTCTAAGGAGGGCTGCAGCCCTGTCAGCTGAGAGAGCAGAAACTCCCTTCTCTCCCCTGCTGCAGGATCCTTTTCCAGCCCCCATGCACGGCACACAAATGGATGTCCTGATCTGTCTGATAATCAGTATTACTGGAATCTGCTCTGGGGTGCTGTGTCTCCTCAGGGCTGTGAAGAGGAGCTGAGGCTGGAGGAAGGCCATGGCCACTCTGAACAGGCAGAAACCACCTAACAGGGCGGGATGGGAAGGAAATGTTCCGGCACATTTGCAGACAATAATGATGCTACAAAGGAACTTAAACTGCTGGTAAAATTGTACTGTTATTATGTGTTATCATTCAATTACCCATAAAAAGTTCTACTTCAAAACATCTAAGAAACAACAAAATACACATTCTGGCAAACACAAAACGCAAAGACCATGCTGATCAAATGTTCACCTTGAGCATTCCTAGTTCCACTGTTAATTTATCTGTAGAGCTGTGAGCTGGGATGGGAGCTGGCACACCCTGGCCGGGCTCTGCAAGGTTTCCCTGCCCTCTCTGCTGCCTGCTCAGGGCACAGGGAGGGAAGGGGCAGCTCTGTCACAGACATCTTTTTATGGAAAATCCTTTCCTTAGGATTTTCCTCCTGAGAAGCTGAGAGGCCTCAGGAACAAAATGGAACCATTGATTATCTGCTGCTGTGGAATGCAACAGGTGCATCTGGGACTGGCCCATGCTGGATGTTTGTAATTAATGGCCAATCACAGCCCAGCTGGCTCGGAGGGAGAGTCAGAGCCAGAGCCTTTGTTATCATTCCTTTCTATTCTTAGCTTACCTAGCCTTCTGATGAAACCTTTTCTTCTATTGTTTTAGTATAGTTTCAATGTAATATAGATCATAAAATAACAAATCAAGCCTTGTGTACCATGGAGTCAGATCTCTGTCTCTCCCCTCATCCGAAAGCACCTGTGCACACGGTCACAGAGCTCAGCCCCTGCTGCTCGAGCAGCAGCATCAGCACAGGCACAGAGCAGCCCCAGCAGGGTGGGAGACAGGAGCTGGGCCAGGGCAGCTCCCCCTGCAGCCACAGCTCGGCACCCGCCTGGCCAAGGGGCGTTTGGAGCCTCCTTTTGAACCCACACCTGAGAGCATTGGAGAAGGGCTGTGGGACAGCAAATTCCCCTCAGTGACGCTCCAACCCCATCTCCTTCCACCCCCAGCTCAGCCTCACCACATGAGCTCTGGTGGGACATTCCCTCAGCTGTAGAATGCTGCTTCTTCCTCTTCTGCCTTCAAATGAAAGGAAATCAAAATCTGAGGCAGAAAAAGGCAGGGATAGGTGGGACACTGGGAGGAAATTCTTGGCTGTGAAGGTGGTGAGGCCCTGGCACAGGTGCCCAGAGCAGCTGGGGCTGCCCCTGCATCCCTGGCAGTGCCCAAGGCCAGGCTGGACATTGGGGCTGGAGCAGCCTGGGACAGTGGGAGGTGTCCCTGCCATGGCAGGGCTGGCACTGGGTGGGATTTAGGGTCCCTTCCAACCCCAACCAGTCTGGGATTTAGTGAAAATTCCGTTACTGCATTAATAAAATACTGAGACATGCACTCATTTGAAGACCCCCAGGAAGGAGCTGTCTCCAAGCACCTCATGCTGAGCAGGAGCAGAGCACGGGAGCTGCCAGGGCTCAGCTCTGAGCTGCTGCTGGCGCACTGAGATCCCTGTCTGGGAGCTTGGGGCACACTCTGCTCCTCCAGAGCACAGAGCTAAGCCAGGAGAGGGAGCAGAGTCCTGCCATCCAGCCCTCACTGCCTCTCATTTTTTGCTCCACTTCACAAGCAATAACTGTGGGATGATAAGGATTTGCAAAACAAACAGAAAGCTGCACAGTGCTTGTGTTTGGAAGCTCTGAGCATGAAAATCCATTTCAGGCCCTATCTCCCCCCTTGCTGAGATAAACCCCTCCTGAGTGTGCTGCTAAATCTCCTACAGAAACAAACAACCCCAAGCCTGTTATTTTCTTGGCACAGCTGCTCTCAGAGCAGGGGCCTGGGCACCCCATCCAGCCTCGTTTTACATTTGCCCAAATTCTCATCCTCCAAGTTTAAAGCAGGGAAATGGAAATTGCCTCCACAGAGCACAAAACCAAGCTGGACTCACCGAGCAGCCTCTCCCAGCAGGACACCATGGGGGGATCCCACTCCATCCCCTTCTCCTGTCCCTCTGCATGGAGATCATTTCCAACATGCAGGGTGAAATGAGGGTCTTGGGCAGCAGGGCTGGACCCCGCCCAGTTACACCCCGAGCTCTTCATCCAACACCAGCACAAAGCTCTGCTCCAGCCCATCTAGCACAGAGCAGTCGGATTTCTGTTAAACAGGAGTAAAGGGAGCTGGGCAAACACAAAGGAGGGAATTCCATCGGGACCCTGAATGCTCTGCAGGTTTAAAGAGCTGAACCCAGCTGGAGGTGTCTGGGGGGCATGGGGGCCCTGGCTCCCCTCTGTGCCACAGCCACTGCTGGGCAGGGCAGGATGGCACACGGGCCACCTCCCCATCCCTGCACATGCCCCGGCCAGCAGGAGAGGACAATAAAGCTGTCTGCCTTCAAAACTTCACTGCAGAGTTTATATTCAGAACAATACGGTCCCACAGGAGGAAGAAGCAATTTTAACTTAAAATTACACCATTCACTCAGTCTTTACCATTTTTAACAAACACATCGCTCTGTCTCTGCCCCACCAATCCTCAGTTCTCCCTCTACATTTCTAATAGTTCTAGCTAATTAATTTCCCACAATAGCACCTCCCAGGGACAGAGAGCTGGGTAATCCTCAGCCCCTCCTGAAGTTAGCTCCTGTGGGGCTGGGCAGCAATCACTGCTCGTTAGTCCCCTGCCACACACAGCCACAACGGGACTGGGAAATCATTCCCTGCCTTCAACATGGGGCCATGGGGCTGGCAGGAGCATCCCTGGGGAGCCCCAGCTCCTGAGCCCAGCTGCAGAGCAGGATTGCAGCTGGAAAAACATCCAGAAAAGCACTCACAGGGTGAGACTGGCAACCAGCGACACGTGGGGCACAAGGCACAGCTGAAATCAAGTGTTCACTCGCCTTAACTTGGGGAATTCATTTCTTCTCTGATGTCCAGCTCTCTTCAAAATTTACATCTGCTGACTGGATTGCAGCCTTTCATGTTCTGTTTTTGAATTATATGTTGCATATGTTACAGCGCAAGAAATTTGACTTTTCAAATGCCAGCAAATGGCTACAAAATTGGCCCCTTGTGAATAACAGCCCAGCAACATTTCCATGCAATTATTTTGCCCGAGAATTTAATTTGCAAGACATGAAAGTTCTGCTGGCTGAAAGAGCAGCACATAATGATCCCTAAGCACGGGCAGAGGCAGCCCTGCTGCAGACCTGGAGCTGCTGGAGCTCCCTGCCAGAAATCCCTGGAGCCCGGGGTGTCCCTGCCATGCTGGGGTGTCCCTGCCACAGCTGGGGTGTCCCTGCAATACCTGGGGTGTCCCTGCAATGCCCGGGGTGTCCCTGCCATGCCTGGGGTGTCCCTGCCATGCCCGGGTGTCCCTGCAATACCCGGGGTGTCCCTGCTATGCCCTGGTGTCCCTGCCATGCCTGGGGTGTCCCTGCCATGCCTGGGGTGTCCCTGCCATGCCCGGGGTGTTCCTGCCATGCTGGGGTGTCCCTGCCATGGTCTGGGGTGTCCCTGCCATGGTCTGGGGTGTCCCTGCAATACCTGGAGTGTCCCTGCCATGCCCAGGGTGTCCCTGCCATGCCCGGGGTGTCCCTGCCATGCCCGGGGGGAGCTTTGGGGGACAGCAGAGGCGTGGGGGACCCACCTCAGCACCCTGCAGTCACAGCACTGGAGCCACCCAGGCACTGCCAACCACCCACACACGGGCACAGCTCTGCTTCAGAAATCCCAAAAATCACAAAATCCCAGCACGCTCTGGGTGGGAAGGGACCTTCAATCTCATCCCTGCCATGGCCAGGGACGCCTCCACCAGACCAAGCTGCTCAGGTTGCCACCTGCTCTTAGGAAACAAAAGATCCTTTTATCACTTTAAAAGGTAAAACACGGAGTGACATCAGACACTACCAAATAAACCCATGGGGAATCACATCCCACAGCCCCAGAGCCAGCCCACGGTGCCTCTGGGCTCAGGACAGGGGGCTGAGCCCCCCTGTGCCCTCCTCAGCCCCAGCCCTGCCTGTGCTCCCAGCTCCTCATCCCAGGGCTCAGCAGCACTGACTGAGCTGAAAGCAGATGGCATTTGAGACATTTCATATCACTCCAGACAAAGTTCTTACATAACTCTGACATTTAGTGTCTCAAACCAGGGAGAAATTCCCCTTTCTTTGTCCTGTACTCTTGTGCCTTTTTTTTTTCATTTTAAAGATTTCAAGTTAAATGTTGATCTTGTCACTGTGGAGCTAAATTAACTCTTGTAGCCATGAGGAGAAGGCACTCAGGGGTAGGACATGGGCTGTGTGATCACCTGTGTGTCTGTCAGGGCAGGACATGGGCTGTGTGATCACCTGTGTGTCACCTGGGGCAGGGCATGGGCTGTGTGATCACCTGTGTGTCACTCATGGCAGGACATGGGCTGTGTGATCACCTGTGTGTCACCTGGGGCAGGACATGGGCTGTGTGATCACCTGTGTGTCTGTCAGGGCAGGACATGGGCTGTGTGATCACCTGTGTGTCTGTCAGGGCAGGACATGGGCTGTGTGATCACCTGTGTGTCTGTCAGGGCAGGACATGGGCTGTGTGATCACCTGTGTGTCACCTGGGGCAGGACATGGGCTGTGTGATCGCCTGTGTGTCTGTCAGGGCAGGACATGGGCTGTGTGATCACCTGTGTGTCACCTGGGGCAGGACATGGGCTGTGTGATCACCTGTGTGTCACTATGGGCAGGGCATGGGCTGTGTGATCGCCTGTGTGTCACTCATGGCAGGACATGGGCTGTGTGATCACCTGTGTGTCACCTGGGGCAGGACATGGGCTGTGTGATCACCTGTGTGTCACCTGAGGCAGGACATGGGCTGTGTGATCACCTGTGTGTCTGTCAGGGCAGGACATGGGCTGTGTGATCACCTGTGTGTCTGTCAGGGCAGGACATGGGCTGTGTGATCACCTGTGTGTCTGTCAGGGCAGGACATGGGCTGTGTGATCACCTGTGTGTCACCTGGGGCAGGACATGGGCTGTGTGATCACCTGTGTGTCACCTGGGGCAGGACATGGGCTGTGTGATCACCTGTGTGTCACTCATGGCAGGACATGGGCTGTGTGATCACCTGTGTGTCTGTCAGGGCAGGACATGGGCTGTGTGATCGCCTGTGTGTCTGTCAGGGCAGGACATGGGCTGTGTGATCACCTGTGTGTCACTCAGGGCAGGACATGGGCTGTGTGATCACCTGTGTGTCACCTGGGGCAGGACATGGGCTGTGTGATCACCTGTGTGTCACTATGGGCAGGACATGGGCTGTGTGATCACCTGTGTGTCACTATGGGCAGGACATGGGCTGTGTGATCACCTGTGTGTCACCTGGGGCAGGACATGGGCTGTGTGATCACCTGTGTGTCACCTGAGGCAGGACATGGGCTGTGTGATCACCTGTGTGTCACTATGGGCAGGACATGGGCTGTGTGATCACCTGTGTGTCACCTGGGGCAGGACAAGGGCTGTGTGATCACCTGTGTGTCACCTGGGGCAGGACATGGGCTGTGTGATCACCTGTGTGTCACTATGGGCAGGACATGGGCTGTGTGATCACCTGTGTGTCACTATGGGCAGGACATGGGCTGTGTGATCACCTGTGTGTCTGTCAGGGCAGGACATGGGCTGTGTGATCACCTGTGTGTCACCTGGGGCAGGACATGGGCTGTGTGATCACCTGTGTGTCACTATGGGCAGGACATGGGCTGTGTGATCACCTGTGTGTCACTATGGGCAGGACATGGGCTGTGTGATCACCTGTGTGTCACTATGGGCAGGACATGGGCTGTGTGATCACCTCTGTCACGTCACCCTAAAGGGCAGAACCTTCACCAGGACACCCTGACTTGGTCTCACCGTCCAGCTCCACCATTCCAACCCCTTCGGGTTCCCACCACGGGCTCCTCCAAGGTGTGGAATCTCTGCTTTGGTTATCCAGCTCTTCCCAGGAAGAATTTCCTTCTTCTCAAAGAAAAAGTGAAAAAGAGAAAGTCTAGATAAAATCTTCCTGGATTTGGAATTGGGGCACATTTCTATCCAGAACAAATTTTATGTAATATTTGTTTTTGTTAAACTAAGCTCAGCAAAGTGCTTTCTCTAAGGATCCACAAAAGCTGTAGAAAGACAGAAGCAAAGACAAATCATGGGATCATAGATGATGTGTAGGAATAGAACACTGATGAGTATTTGGTTAGCAAGATCATACTGAGCCTTATGGGATCCTGAGACTCCTGGCTAAATCCTGATGAACCCAAATATAAAGTACCAGAAATGAAAGCTTAATGCTGAGCTTAATTTTGACATTTTTGCCTTGGAAACCTTCCAAGGTAGGCTGGATAGCCAGAGACAGCAGCCTTGGAAAAGCTGTGAACCTCCATGAGATCTTCATCAACCGATCTGGATGGGAGTGTCTGAAGGAAAATGTAATCCACATGGAAAAACAAACCAGCCACCCTAGAAAATACCAAATGCCCCTTAAACAAGTTCATGTCTTCCATTCCATCGAATACCCAGGAATACATTTTAAACAAGATTTGTCCCTGTCTACTGCAGAATGCTTTGTCCTCTCATCCTGTGTTACAGAGAATCTCAGTAAATTGTTTTTCACAAACAGTTTCATGGCCATGTTAATCTCAAGGCTGTTTGGGCAGCTGGAGGTGCACAGCAGCAGGTTCCAAACTGGCCAGCGAGCCCTGGGCTGCTGAGGGCAGCAGGGCCCTTTGAACATTGTGTGATGTTTGCTGCAGCCTGGGGGCTTCTGCTGCCCCTCGTTTCCCCTGGAGCACGATTTGCAGGCAGATGAAAACTAATTGGAAAATAGATTGATATCAAGGTGACAAAAGGCACTCATTATCCCAGGGAACCTGGAGCTGAGGAATTCAACTCATTCTGCCCTCCCACTGCTGGTGCTCCTCCAGCTTTGAGCACACACCAGGCTGAGCTGGGCTGGGCACAGGGCAAGGCCACGAGTGCTGCCTGCTCTGCAGGACTGCAAAATCCATTATTTGTCATCCCAGGCTCCTTCCAGGAAGGGTCCCAGCAGCTGCTGCTGCCAGAGCTGAGCTGCAGCTCCCTCAGCCCCAGCAGGAGCCCAGGCATCACCCTGCTCCTCCTGCCCAGGACACCCCACAGGCATCACCCTGCTCCTCCTGCCCAGGACACCCCACAGGCATCACCCTGCTCCTCCTGCCCAGGACAGCCCATGGGCATCACCCTGCTCCTCCTGCCCAGGGCACCTCATGGGCATCACCCTGCTCCTCCTGCCCAGGGCACCCCACAGGCATCACCCTGCTCCTCCTGCCCAGGGCACCCCACAGGCATCACCCTGCTCCTCCTGCCCAGGGCAGCCCATGGGCATCACCCTGCTCCTCCTGCCCAGGGCACCCCATGGGCATCACCCTGCTCCTCCTGCCCAGGGCACCCCACGGGCATCACCCTGCTCCTCCTGCCCAGGGCAGCCCATGGGCATCACCCTGCTCCTCCTGCCCAGGGCACCCCACAGGCATCACCCTGCTCCTCCTGCCCAGGGCACCCCACGGGCATCACCCTGCTCCTCCTGCCCAGGACAGCCCACGGGCATCACCCTGCTCCTCCTGCCCAGGGCACCCCACAGGCATCACCCTGCTCCTCCTGCCCAGGGCACCTCATGGCACCACCCTGCTCCTCCTGCCCAGGACAACCCCATGGGCATCACCCTGCTCCTCCTGCCCAGGGCACCCCACGGGCATCACCCTGCTCCTCCTGCCCAGGGCAGCCCATGGGCATCACCCTGCTCCTCCTGCCCAGGGCAGCCCATGGGCATCACCCTGCTCCTCCTGCCCAGGGCACCCCATGGGCATCACCCTGCTCCTCCTGCCCAGGGCACCCACGGGCATCACCCTGCTCCTCCTGCCCAGGGCACCCCATGGGCATCACCCTTCCCATTCCCAGGACAGCCCATGGGCATCACCCTTCCCATTCCCAGGGCAACCCCATGGGCATCACCCTGCTCCTCCTGTCCAGGGCAGCCCATGGGCATCACCCTGCTCCTCCTGCCCAGGACACCCCATGGGCATCACCCTGCTCCTCCTGCCCAGGGCAGCCCATGGGCATCACCCTGCTCCTACTGCCCAGGGCAGCCCATGGGCATCACCCTGCTCCTCCTGCCCAGGGCACCCCATGGGCATCACCCTGCTCCTCCTGCCCAGGGCACCCCATGGGCATCACCCTTCCCATTCCCAGGGCAGCCCATGGGCATCACCCTTCCCATTCCCAGGGCAACCCCATGGGCATCACCCTGCTCCTCCTGCCCAGGGCAGCCCATGGGCATCACCCTGCTCCTCCTGCCCAGGGCAGCCCATGGGCACAGGATGTCCCTGCTGGGCACTGCACACAGGGCTGTGCCCCCACACAGCACAGCACAGGGCTTGGGACCCCTCTGATTGCTTGGGTTAAGCAGCAGTTACACCAAACGGGCGTGAGCTGAAAATGCAAATAGAAGAGGAGCAGTGGGTCTGTTGGAATGATCTTACCCCTCCTGCAGACGGCCCAGGAGCCGTGCCTTGGGCAGAGAATTGCAGTATTAGTCTCTGTAAACCAGCTATGGGCTATTGGCTAATGGGCTCAATTAGTCTCCGTGAAAAATCACCCGTTTGGCTTTATCATAAGCCTTTGGCCACAGGCTCTGAGGAGATAGAGATCCATTAATTAGTGCTCGTTAGTGCTGCCTCGGGTGGCGTTCCTTCCCCCGGAGCTCCAGCAGCTGGATCCCCAGGGAATTATCCCATGGGATGTTCCTGCCCCACGCCAGGGGCTCCCGCAGCCCCCCAAGGCCAGGCAGGTTTCCTGCTGTTATCTAAGGCTCATTAAGGGTCAGTTTGGGCCATTTCAGGGCAGGACCCTTCATTTCCCCCTGCCCTGTGCCAGTCCCAGCCCCAGCCTGGCCTGTCCTGCCCCCTTCCCTGTCCCCTCACACAGTGACCAGGCTCAGGAGCCCATGGGGTCACACCTGTGCCCAGGTGGGCTCAGTCACCCCCAGCCTGTCCTGCCCCCTCCCTTCCCCGTCCCCTCACACAGTGACCGGGCTCAGGAGCCCATGGGGTCACACCTGTGCCCAGGTGGGCTCAGTCTCCCCCAGCCTGGCCTGTCCTGCCCCCTCCCCGTCCCCTCACACAGTGACCGGGCTCAGGATCCTGTAGGGTCACACCTGTGCCCAGGTGGGCTCAGTCTCCCCCAGCCTGGCCTGTCCTGCCCCCTTCCTCATCCCCTCACACAGTGACCGGGCTCAGGATCCTGTAGGGTCACACCTGTGCCCAGGTGGGCTCAGTCACCCCCAGCCTGTCCTGCCCCCTCCCTTCCCCATCCCCTCACACAGTGACCGGGCTCAGGATCCTGTAGGGTCACACCTGTGCCCAGGTGGGCTCAGTCTCCCCCAGCCTGGCCTGTCCTGCCCCCTTCCCTGTCCCCTCACACAGTGACCAGGCTCAGGAGCCCATGGGGTCACACCTGTGCCCAGGTGGGCTCAGTCACCCCCAGGGCCCTGTCCCACAGCTCTGGGTCACCCTGCAGGACAGCTCCTGGCTGCACCCAAATTACCTGCACTGGGGTGGGCCACCCCAAAACAAAGAGCCCCGTGGAGACAGTGACAGCAACAGCCCCAGTCAGAGCTGCTGGGGAGGAGCGAATCATAAGGCTTGGCAATAAAAAGCTTCTTTAGAAGTTCATGGATATTTTCAGGGGAAAAAAAATGTAATATTAATCCTAAGCACTGAGATAAACTGCCATGCTACATTTAAAAGATGCTCTATTTATTCTAGGGATTTTTTTTTTTAATTATAAAATCAATGAAGTGTTAATGATTTTAAGAATTACTTCAGCTCACTCGGAGTTTCAAAACAACTTTTTTTAGTCTATGGCATAAATTCATAAGCTGCTCAGTTTGACCAATTTGTCAAGACAATTTCCATTAGTAAACATGAATATTTAATGAAAAGGAAAAATGGCATGAGCAACTTCACTTAAGCGACTAATGACTTACTGGAAAACAAGTAAGATACATTAATATGCCACTTCTTTAGGTATTTGCAGAGCACAACCACCTAAATATTCAGCAAGCTCCTTATTTTACCTTGTCTTTATTTATCTATGTATCTGTGTGTCTGCCCTTGCCATTGTTTATAGATGTCAGCAAATCCACTCAAAAATAAACCACTTTTTTGTTTAATCCAGTCACTGCTGCTTGTTTCCACGTGGCTTTCACAAGAGGGCCTCAAAGTCCCTTCTCCTCCTTCATTGCTAAATTGGCCAATTTGTTTGTTTAAGGCAAATCCGGAGGCCTGACGACCTCACAGCCCTTGTTAATGAACTGAAGGAGAGAAAATCAGTGCCAGGCTCTGATTGAGCAGCCCCAGCCCCAGGAGCTGTTGCAGATCCCAAAGCACAGCAGGCTGCCAGGAGCAGCTGGCCGACAGCAGCTCAGCCCCAGCCATTCTCTGCTGTGACATTCCCCCGTGGAAACTCCTCGGGCATTTTGGGGAAAACACCACGGGAGGGCAGAGCCGGTGCTGCCGCCGAGCTGGGAGATGTCTCTGTGCGAGGAGACAGGAGAGTGGTGTGGTACAGATCCCTGTTCCTCCCTGCCCTGACCCGCGCAGGCAGCACCAGCGATGCTCTGCCTTTCCCCCTGCTTGTCCTGGGGTGGTGTGGCCGTGCCACGGTGTCCCCAGTGCCAGGGCACATCCCTCCATCCCATGGGGACACTCTGCTGTGCCATGGGGACACCCCACTGTGCTACAGGGACACCCCTCTGTCCCATGGGGACACTGTGCTGTGCCATGGGGACACTGTGCTGTGCCATGGGGACATCCCTCTGCCCCATGGGCACACCCTGCTGTGCCATGGGGACATCCCTCTGTCCCATGGGGACACTGTGCTGTGCCATGGGCACACCTCACTGTGCTATAGGAACATCCCTCTGTGCCATGGGGACATCCCTCCATCCCATGGGGACACTGTGCTGTGCCATGGGGACACTCTGCTGTGCCATGGGGACATCCCTCTGCCCCATGGGCACAGCCCACTGTGCTATAGGAACATCCCTCTGTCCCGTGGGCACATCCTTCTGTGTTACAGGGACAGCCTGCTGTCCCATTGGCACATCCCTCCATCCCATGGGGACACTCTGCTGTGCCATGGGGACATCCCTCTGTTCTAGAGGGACACCCCTCTGTCCCATGGGGACACTCTGCTGTGCCATGGGGACACTGTGCTGTGCCATGGGGACACTGTGCTGTGCCATGGGGACATCCCTCTGTCCCATGGGGACACTCTGCTGTGCCATGGGGACATCCCTCTGTTCTACAGGGACACCCCTCCGTCCCATGGGGACACTCTGCTGTGCCATGGGGACATCCCTCTGTCCCATGGGGACACTCTGCTGTGCCATGGGGACACCCCTCTGTTCTACAGGGACACTGCGCTGTCCCATGGGGACACTGTGCTGTGCCATGGGGACACCCCTCTGCCCCATGGGCACACTCTGCTGTGCCATGG
This sequence comes from Agelaius phoeniceus, assembly GCF_051311805.1. Classification (NCBI taxonomy): domain Eukaryota; kingdom Metazoa; phylum Chordata; class Aves; order Passeriformes; family Icteridae; genus Agelaius; species Agelaius phoeniceus. The sequence goes on along the minus strand of NC_135279.1, from coordinate 526,318 downwards.
GGACACTCTGCTGTGCCATGGGGACATCTCTCTGTCCCATGGGCACACCCCACTCTCCCACCGGGCGTCAGGGCTGGTCCCAAAGCAGCGGCCCGGCTGCCCTCCGCAGGCAGGTCCGGGATGCCCGCGGGGCTCGGTCCCGGTTGCTGCCCGGGCTCGGTGCCCGGATGCCCGCGGGGCTCGGTCCCCAGTCCCGGTCGCTGCCCGGGCAGCCGCGGGCACACGGGGCTGTAAGGAGCCGCCACGGGCACGGGCACCGTTGCAGCCGGGAAGGAGCCGCCACAGGCACGGGCAGCGTTGCAGCCGGGAAGGAGCCGCCACGGGCACGGGCACAAGGAGCTGTAAGGAGCCGCCACGGGCACGGGCACGGGCACCGTTGCAGCCGGGAAGGAGCCGCCACGGGCACCGTTGCAGCCGTGCGGGGGAAGCGGCGCTCCGCTGGCAGCCGCTCCCCTCCCCGCTGACCTCGCTCCGCCGCAAATCGCTTCTGACAGGCGCTCACAAATCCTAAAGTGAAAAGCTGTTTCCTTTAGTCACTAGCCCCGTAAAATACACTGACTCTCTTAATTACATGCTTAGTTTTTTTCCAAAGGCTCTACCCATGCATGTAGGCAATAACTCGAGCTGAGAGGCAAGGGACCATGTAATGGAGCAAGAGCAGTGCAGCCTGGTGGAAAACATCCCATCCCAGCGCCAGGGGAGCCCGGCGGGGCCAGCACCGGCTCCCGCTCACACCAGCTGAGCTCCGTGCTGGGGATGCTGCTGTCGCTGTCACTGCAGAGGCACAGCTCAGCCCCCAGCCAGCAGGGTCACACACAGCCCTGGCTCCAGTCACCATGGGTACAACCGAGGACCCAGAGCCCAAATTCCTGCCAGCTGCGGCTGTGCTTTGTGTGAGAGAGCAGCTCCCAGCTGCGGGGGCAGCCCCAGGGCACTCTCTGAGGGTCAGAGAGCCCCGGGGCTCGGCACAGCTTTGTGCTGCTGTGCACTGAGCAGGGGGAACACTCTGTGCCCAGCCTGTGCCTGCTGGTGGCTGTTAGAGAGGAAAAATGGGATAAAGGCTCACAGAATGAAGGGATCCCAGTCCCAGCCTGATCCACTGGGCTCTTCCTCTGTGCTACCAGCAGCAAAATCAGCAGCTCCAGAAGCAGCCAGTGGAGCAGGAGCCCCACAGTTCCCACAGAACACCAGAAAAATCATGAAAAAAACAACATTGCCTTAATCCTCCTTTCAAAATGCAAAACGAGAAAAACCATTGCACTCTCCTATTGCTCTTTACTTCAGTGGAGTGATAAGTGAAGGGCTCAGAACACAAAGAGCTGTGTGGCAGCTCCAGCTCACCCAGAGCAGGCTCCTCTCCCCCAGCACACCCAGCACCTCTGCCAGGGAGCAGGAATGGCCCAGTGCCCCTTCCAGAGCCTGTGTGCCCCACCAGAGGCAATGCCCCAGCCTGGCTGGGGATCCCAGCACCAGGGACAGAAATGGCACAGCCAAGGGGGGCAGAGGGGGCTGCCCTTACCCAGGCACACCGAGAGCAAACAGCTGGGCTTGCTCACAGCGGGGCTTGCCCACAGCTGGGCTTGCCCACAGCTGGCTTTGCCCACAGCTGGGCTTGCTCACAGTGGGGCTTGCCCACAGCTGGGCTTTGCCCACAGCTGGCTTTGCCCACAGCAACACCCGACTGACCCACGAATCCTCACAGAAAATCTTTGCTGAGAGCTTTTTGTACCCTAACTCAAGCACATCAAAAGCATTCCAGCCAACCAATTTTATGTGAATTTGATATGGATTTACTCGTGGCAGAGTTTGTTTGAAGTCTGCAACAAGACACCTTTATGCTCTTCCACCCCAAAGCATCCTTCTTCAAGGTAAACTAGCCAAAAAAAAAGAAAAATCAGAAAGGAAACAAACAACCCAAATCCAAAAATTAAGAAGCAATTAAAAGCTATGTCTCTGAAAAGAGGAAATGATAAGAAAATGCAAGTGATAGAGCCCTGCACCTCCCAAGAGAAGCCCTGGCATCATCCAAGCTCACAGATTCACAGCCCCTTTTGCACAGGACGGGCTCTGGAATGCAGGGGAGCCCCGGAGCTGAGCCCTGCACAGCAGCCTGGGAGCGAGCTCCCCCTGCTCCAGGGCACCGAGCTCAGTGGGCACAGCCCCCAGCACACCCTGCTCAGGACACAAAGTGCCGTGCAAGACTTTCCTGAGCTGCAGAATTCCCTGCTGAGTGCCCAGCAGCCACTGAGGCTGGACACAGAACCAAAGGAAATCAGGATGCAGAGAGGAGCACTGGGGGTTCCTGGGAGGAGGAGGAACAAGGAGGGAAGACCAGTTAGACACAGACTGGACTCACAGGTTTGGAATTCTGTGCCTAACTCTGCCAAAAGTTTTTTCGGTTATTTATCCAGCTCTACCGTGGTGTATTCCAAGTCCATCCCCGCTCAAAGCAACAGAAATAACTACATCCTCACAACTTTTCAGAGAGTTCCCTGCAGTTCTCTGAGTCACAGCCAAAATTCTGTCTGGAGCAGTTATTTTGGGTATGACTTTATCACCAGGGAATGAAGGAATTAAAAAATAACTTCTTTTCTGGTCAAGGAGTTTATTGCCACATCTCACATTTCATTCTGAATTTCATTTTTTCAGTGCATTCCTTTTCTGGAGCAACATTGATGGAGATGATATAAGCAGGGTGCTTGGACAGCAGCTTTCCAGTATAGGGACTTTATTTGGAAGTGCATAAAACCCTAAGAACTAATAAAATATTCTTGACTCCCAAGGCAAAGCATGAGCAAGATAAGAAGGGTCAACACTGAATGGATTATAAACACACAAGTTTCTCCAAATTCCCTTCCCCCACCCAGTTTTTAATACAAAATAAGATAAAATACAGAAATAGCTTTAAGCATGCTTGGGAGTTTAATCCCAGAGTGGGGGAGCAGGGCGCGCTGCTGGGCTGCTTTATCACACAGCCTGGCCTGGGTGTGAGATCAGCACCCAGGGAGGATGGGCTCACTGACAGCATCCCCACACACAGGCTGCAAATCCCACTGCCACCCTCACAACGGGAGCAGCACTGCAGGGAGGACTCATCCCCAGGGCAGCCAGGAAAAATACTGCAATTCATTGCACTTACATAGAGAGATTATATAGATATATAATGTATTAAATATATTATATATATTATATATATAAATTGAATTCATTGCACATTATCTATAGAGATAATATATTTTTATATATTATATATATAAATTGAATTCATTGCACATTTTATACATATATAAATTGAATCCATTACACACACATATATATAAATAAGAAAAGCAGAATCCACTCCACTTACATATAAAAGAGAATTCATTGCACATCTATACCCACACAGGCACTTCAATTTAATGTGCACGAGTAAAGCTTTCATTTCCATTAATTTGCACGATAAACATCTTCACTAATTATACACAGTGCTTACACTAATCACCTGCCTGAAGCCATCAGATTTTATGTGGGGCTCCTGTCAGACCTCATAAAGCAGAGAGGGCCGGATCAGATGCTGGGTGAGAAGCCCCTGCACTGCCATGCTAAAATCAGACTGGCTGCAATTCCTCCTCCTGAGGGGGCAGAGAGCAGCTGGGGCTGCCTCCCCCTGCCCACTGGCTGCCTCCAGACACCCCACAGCCAGGCTCGTGGCTTTTCCTCCTTCCTCCCCCTGCCCTGGAACCCCTCTGCTGCCCCCTGGAACTGCAGATCCCTGCTGGGTTTGTCCTTCCAGCTCCCGTGCCCAAGGTGCGCCTCATCCAGACATGGCCTCATTGCAGGGGCAGCTCTGTGCTTTTGTGATGGAGAGAGAATTACTATAACATCCTTCCCTGGCAGGGTGGGCAGGCCTGGCACAGCTGGGGCCGCCCCTGGATCCCTGGCAGTGCCCCAGGCCAGGCTGGACACTGGGGCTGGGAGCCCCTGGGGCAGTGGGAGGTGCCCCTGCCCTGGCACTGGGGGGATTTGGGGTCTCCCCAGCCCAAGCCACGCTGGGGCTCTGGGGCTGGAGCTGGCAGGAGGGTACAGTGCCAGAACAAGCCTCCTGAGGAGCAGAGCCCAGCACAGCTCAGGTGGAACAGAAACCCTGGCCTTCCTCAGACCACCAGCACTTGTGGTCTCTGGAGGTGACACTCACACTCTGCAAAGGACCAGCAAACAGTGGCCAGTGATTGCTGCAGCCCCCAGCTCACACCCAGACAAACACCACAACCACAGCACAGCTTGGCACAAAGCACCACAGGGTCACCACAGAGGCACCAGGGTCACTGCTCACCCTGAGCCCCCCTCACTGAGAGGCAGCAGCAGCAGCAGCCCCATGACCCCAGAGCTGGTGCCAGCATCCAGCCTTCCCCCCCTGCACCTGCCAAAGCTCTGCCTTGGGAGGAGTTTGGAAAATGTTAATTCCAGCTTTTCCCACTGAAAGTGAGGCTCCCCTTCTCCCCTTCTCAAATGCAAAACATTTATTAAAGCAGCATTGATTTCCCATGCTGTGGTCAGCTCCTGCTTGATCTGGAGGCTTAATAAACTCTTCCTGGCACACAGTGAAACATTGCCGGCTGAATTCAGACGAGAGTTTGCGAGCACTGTCTTTGCTAATTAAAATCAAAACGCTTGCATAGGAGAGGACTGTGCTTGGCATGTGCTGCCAGGGCTGGTGGTGAGCCCGTGGAACAGAGCCCCAGGGGCTGCCAGGCTGGGGGGCTGCCATTTATATATATATTATATATATATAATATACCCCATTATAATGCTCAGATTCACCACATCCGTGGGCTAACATGAAAATAACTACTGTGGGAAGAAACCCCAGCCAGGAAAGTGTCAGAAACACAACACACCAGTATGTGTACTGTAGCCAAAGAAAGGTTAAGAAATAGAAAATTCCAATTCAAGGTATATTTATAATTCATTTTCAGTGGAGGAAAAAATTCTCTAACCTATAGTTGAGCTCTAAATGTTTTTTTTGAAAGCAAGCACAAAAGAAACGGGAATGCAGCAAAGCTGAAGCTTGATTTTTAGTTTGAAAATACTTGAGGGAACAATTTTCCTGCTGCAGCTTCAGGTGGGTTATTTTGACATTAGCCCAGGAACTGGTTTGTTGGGTTTTTTAACGCCTGTGATTGTTCAGCAAATTACAGTGTTTGCAGCTGCCATCCCAGACACCCTGGTGCTGATTTCTGGTTCACTGAACACAAAATTCCTTCCACACCCCACAGAGACCCACTCTGAGCTGCTGCACAGTGTGAGGAGAGGCTCCAGAGGGCACCCAGACCCCAGCACGGCCCAGCCCTGAGACCACTGAGCCCCTGCAGATGGGGGTGTCCTACATCCCCCCTACAAACTGGGGGTGTCCCACTGAGCCCCTAGAAATGGCACTGTCCCCACAGCACCCCCACCGACAGCAAACAGGGGGTGTCCCACTGAGCCCCTACAAACTGGGGGTGTTCCCACAGAACCCCTAAAAATGGCACTGTTCCCACAGAGCCCCTACAAACAGCAAACAGGCACCCTACAAACAGGGGGTGTCCCATAGAACCCCTAAAAATGGCACTGTTCCCACAGAGCCCCTACAAACAGGGGGTGTCCCATAGAGCCCCTACAAAGAGCAAACAGGCACCCTGCAAACAGGGGGTGTCCCACAGCAAGTGACAGCAGTGGCAGTGCCAGCAGGGCACGGGGTGCAGTGCCCAAGGGAAGGGCAGTGCCCAAGGGAAGGGCAGTGCCCAAGGGAAGGGCAGTGCCCAGCGGGGTCTCTGGACAGGTGCCTACACGTCCATGGGTCTCCACTTCCCTTTGCCCACATCCTAGTTCCCTTATGTTGAGTCCCTTCCCTGTTCCACATTGAGGACAGGCTCTGGAGCCTTTCCTGCTTCTCAGTGTCAGGGAAGTTTTTGAAGCTTTGCAGAGAAGATGTAAGATGAATATTATGATCTCACCTTTTTATACTTGCTGAATATTTAAAGGGTTTTAGCTCCCTTAAAATAAATCCTTTCCAAGTGGAAGGACAGAGGGCTACTGTTTCCATAACAACCACTCCTCAGAAAATCTCCTTTTGGTAAATACAGCAGAATTAACTGCATAGTTTTAATATTTAATCGTATCCTGTTAGACACGTATGAAAGAAGGTAAACTTTAGTTCACCTTGCCTCTCTCCCACCTGTCTCATTGAGCAAAACCTTCCAGAGAGTAACAGAGGAGCCCTGTGAGCTCATCCTCTGCGCTGCTGAGCAGCTGATGGGCACCCCTGGAAACAAAACAGGACTGGAACTTGCTGATGCATCTTCCATCATTGCCATTTCCACAAGACTGGGACAAGTCACTCCGGATAAAATCCTGGGATACCAGGGCAAGTGTCTGGGCAATAAACATGAAAAGGCATTCTCTGTTCTGTGTGAGGTGGGGACAAAGGGCAATTGAGGCTCCTGGCAGAAACCCAAAATCAAAGTGAGAATCCCCTGATCTGAACGTGGAGAGAGGCAGCTCAAGGGGTCCCACACCCTGTCCAGAGGCAAGAGGAACATCCCCAGCCCTGGCAGTGTCCAGAGCCAGGCTGGACGGGCTTGGAGCACCCAGGGCAGGGGCTTGGAGCAAGATGAGCTTTGGGACCCCTCCAGGCCAAACCCTGGTGGGATCTGTGGGCTGTTCTGTGTCTCTGCACCCCCAGAGCACTCAGAGGAGCACCAGCAGAGCAGACAAACCCTCCTGGGGAGGGACCCTGCCCACCCTCGCAGAGCCAGCCAGAGATCCTGCCCTGCTAATCAGATCAGAACTGCTCACAGCTCAGATTAACTTCCCACGTACGAATGAACTATGAAATTGAAATTCACAGGTTGAAGGTTTTCACACAAAACTCAGTAAACAGTTTCCATCAACTACACTTGAAAAAAAAATCCCATGTCGTAAATTGATATTCAGCTTTTTCCCCATGCTTTAGACAGACAAAGTCCTTATAAATCTCTGCCCATTTTTAATAAGAGCAGCCCAGTAGACACTGCAATACATGGAGCAGGTAGAATATACTTGCCATTTGTAAATACATTGGTTTGGGCTTTTAATAAAATTCATTTCATTGCTATTGTGGTTGTGTTTCTACTACAAAAGAAGTCCAGCTTCAGCCTCAGGAGAGGTGAAAAGCATCTCCCTCCTTTCCAGGCTGAGTACTGCAGAGTGACCCCAAAGAAAGAACATTACAATTCAGCTGATTTTTAACCTTTCAGAATAATAAAATTGGAGATCTGACTTGCAACCACAACTAAAAAGCTTCTTTGAAGCTCTTGATAAAGAAAACATTTCACAAAGGCCATTTGTGCCTGGCAGTGGCTCGGTAGCACTTGCCCAGCCTGAGACACAATTCAGGTTGTGCCACAGCACCCCTGGACGTCCCCCCAGCCCTCCCTCAAGCAGAGGCTGTTTGTATCCCACTCCCATCACCCATCCTGCTTTTTGCTGTGATTATTCCTTGGACTGAAAGCAGAGGACAGACTAAAGCCATGGGACTTAACATCAAGAAATTGCTGCTGTACTGTGGCTATTCAACACAAACATAAGTACCTGTGAGAACCAGGTGAAGACAAAAAGCACAACACACAGAAACTGGCCTGGGTTAAATCTACCCTGGAACTTTGGTACCCAAGAGGTGAAAGTGGGTTTGCATTTTGTTTTCCAGGCAATCACTGGCATTATTTCAGACAGCATGAAGGAGTGAGGATTTCTCTAGACAGGGAGTGTGCAAAGCAAAGGGATGCCACAAACACAGATGAAGGTTTCATTGAAGAAAAGTACCAGTTTTTATCAAAGGTGGACAAAGTCAAGGCTCTACAGGTCTTGCCCTCGGTGTAGGAGGGGGGAGTTGTTTGCTCTGGTTGACACAGGAGCAATTCCCTGACTGCCCCTAACACACACTGAAATGTAAGAGTTGTGTGTAATCTGAGCATTGTTTACCTGCATTGCACACAAAAGAATAAAAGCTGTCTGGAGAGAACAGAAGATGGCAGCTGGTTCAGGGCATTTCCAGCTTTGGCACGTGGCACTGGGCAGGGAGGATGGGCAAAGCAGGGTCAGGTGAGTGCCAGGGGACAGAGGGCTCCTGCCAGCCTGGCACCGAGGGGCACCGAGGGGCTGGGAAAGCTGCAGAACGCACCACAGAGCGGGGAAAGCAGAGGTTACACATGAGGGTCAGGCATGCACAAAGCCATTCTAATGTGGCTGCCTCTCATGTGGGAGCTCTGAGACACAGCAGGAGGGGACACCACCGCACCCAGAGCCTGCCATCAGAGGAACCCACTCTCCATCCTCGAACACGCCTCAAGAATTGGCTTTCTCCACAACTGATTGCCTGCACTGTTCCCCTTTTTTCAACTCATCTGGGAGGGAAAACGCTGAGAAGAATGAAGGTGTCTTTGACCTTCATCTCCTCGGATGGAGATGGCCCTGCTGCCCGTTTCCTGATTTCCATGGCATTGCACTCTCATTTGGGAAACATGAAAAATATGGTTGAGTCAATCCCTCTGAGTTATTCTGGAGGAGTCAGGCTCCTGGTAAGATGGAAGGTGATTGAAATTCTATGGCTCCACTTTCTAAGATATTGGAAACACAAAACTGCCAGCTGCATGAGCCTGAAAACAGCACGGACGCCTGGCAGAATACATCAGAGCCCAGGATTGTGCTGCTGCTATTTATTGTGCATTTTTAACCCTCCACATTCCCACAGCCAGAAACTGCTCTGCATATCCTGGCCTTAACTGCCTTTGGCTTTACCTTTGCAAAGACCCTGGATAGGTGGCAAAGGGACAGGACCACGAAGTCAGGACTAAGAAACAGGAGGAGCAGCTCTGGTGTCCAAAGCCTTCGGTGCCACAACAGCTTTCAGACATTGCAGGAATCAACTGGAAAACAGGGACAGCTTTGATGCACCCCAAAGTTCATCAGACCTCAGGTGGAATTAATGGAAGATGACTCAGTGCTGATAAATTCCAGCCTGTCCCAGTTTTACAATTAAAAGTTGTCAAGGCGAATTACCACAACCAGGTTTCATTCCTTTCCCTGCATTTCAAGGTGGCCAACTGCCCTGTTGGGTGTTTCCAGCGAGCAGGCAAAGCCATTAAAGAGGGGCTGGTGTAAGAAAGCTCACTGACCAGCAGGCCAGCTCCCAGAATTCACACAAACTCTCTAACACATCTTTTGTAAGCAGGGCCCCAGCTCTGAAGTAATTCTCCCTAAGCACCCACAGCAGACAACCACTGCAGCCCAGAGCTCTGTGCTATCCCTGTTACACCTTCCAAAGGAGCTCTGTGCTATCCCTGTTACCCCTTCCACCCAGGGCTCTGTGCTATCCCTGTTACCCCTTCCACCCAGAGCTCTGTGCTATCCCTGTTACACCTTCCAAAGGAGCTCTGTGCTATCCCTGTTACCCCTTCCACCCAGGGCTCTGTGCTATCCCTGTTACCCCTTCCACCCAGGGCTCTGTGCTATCCTGTGTTACCCCTTCCAGCCAGAGCTCTGTGCTATCCCTGTTACCCCTTCCACCCAGGGCTCTGTGCTATCCTGTGTTACACCTTCCAAAGGAGCTCTGTGCTATCCCTGTTACACCTTCCACCCAGAGCTCTGTGCTATCCCTGTTACACCTTCCACCCAGGGCTCTGTGCTATCCCTGTTACCCCTTCCACCCAGAGCTCTGTGCTATCCTGTGTTACACCTTCCAAAGGAGCTCTGTGCTATCCCTGTTACCCCTTCCACCCAGGGCTCTGTGCTATCCCTGTTACACCTTCCACCCAGGGCTCTGTGCTATCCTGTGTTACCCCTTCCACCCAGGGCTCTGTGCTATCCTGTGTTACACCTTCCACCCAGGGCTCTGTGCTATCCCTGTTACCCCTTCCACCCAGAGCTCTGTGCTATCCCTGTTACCCCTTCCACCCAGAGCTCTGTGCTATCCCTGTTACCCCTTCCACCCAGAGCTCTGTGCTACCCCTGTTACCCCTTCCACCCAGGGCTCTGTGCTATCCCTGTTACACCTTCCACCCAAGGCTCTGTGCTATCCCTGTTACCCCTTCCACCCAGGGCTCTGTGCTATCCCTGTTACACCTTCCAAAGGAGCTCTGTGCTATCCCTGTTACACCTGCCAAAGGAGCTCTGTGCTATCCTGTGTTACCCCTTCCACCCAGGGCTCCCCCAGCCCCATGCAGGCTCTGGCTGCTTGCTCAGATAAACCTGAGCCTGACCTTGAGAGCTGCAGGCCAGAGTGAGCTGTTGTGTAAGCAGTGACAGCCCAAATTAAGCAAACACTGCAGAAGGGGCAGACAGACGAGCAGGAAGGAAAGGTCTGTGCCCAGGGTGGAGAGGCAGCGCTCCCCAGGTGAGCTCTGCTCTTGACTCTACAGATTTGCAATTACAAGTACCAGCGATGTTAACAGTGTGGAATTAAAAAAACCTATTTACTCAATTGTAGGGCTGCCCAAATCTCGTTCAGGCAAACACAAGTTAATGCTAAAACACCAGGAGCCAAGCTGAGGCAGCCTGGATAATGAAGATTCCTGGACTGGGATGAGCACATGTGTTTGAATGTGATTTTCAGGGCTGAACCTGCCGTGATTCATCAGCCGCAACCACGTAAAGACAACATGAAAACAAACTTATTAGCGGCGCTTTTCTGGGAGCTGGAAGCGCTGCGTTCTCCAAGTCAGCAGTTTTCCCAGTCTGCAGGATCCTGTTCACTACTGCTCCACTCCCGCCTCGCTGCTCCGACTCACAAATGCTCACAAATCACCTCAAAAGCGCCGGCAGCAGCGACCCGGGCTGCGGGGAGGGGAGGGCTGGGCAGGAGGGAGCCGAGGGTGGAAGCACCGAGACACGGGACCGGGGGTGCCACACGGGGCTGGGGGGCTCCCACACGGGGCTGGGGGCTCCCACACGGGGCCGGGGGGCTCCCACACGGGGCTGGGGGCGCCACATGGGCCTCGGGGGTCCCACACGGGGCTGGGGGGGTCCCACACGGGGCTGGGGGGGGTCCCACACGGGGCTGGGGGCTCCCACACGGGGCCGAGGGTGCCACACGGGGCCGGGGGGCTCCCACACGGGGCCGGGGGCTCCCACACGGGGCTGGGGGGCTCCCACACGGGGCTGGGGGGCTCCCACACGGGGCTGGGGGCGCCACATGGGCCTCGGGGCTCCCACACGGGGCTGGGGGGCTCCCACACGGGGCCGGGGGCTCCCACACGGGGCTGGGGGGCTCCCACACGGGGCTGGGGGGGGGTCCCACACGGGGCTGGGGGGGGGGGTCCCACACGGGGCTGGGGGGGGGCTCCCACACGGGGCCGGGGGCTGCCACACGGGGCTGGGGGGGGTCCCACACGGGGCTGGGGGCTCCCACACGGGGCCGGGGGCTGCCACACGGGGCCGGGGGGCTCCCACACGGGGCTGGGGGCTCCCACACGGGGCTGGGGGCTGCCACACGGGGCCGGGGGGGTCCCACACGGGGCTGGGGGCTGCCACAGCCATCGGGGAAGCTGCGGGACAAATCTCACTGCCCGATACAGCATCCCTGGATGCATCCCCTGCAGCACCCCTGGCTCCCACAGCATCCCTACAGCAGCACCCCTGCATCATCGCAGGCTCCAGCAGCACCCCAGGCTCCAGCAGCACCCCAGCAGCACCCCTGCATCATCGCAGGCTCCAGCAGCACCCCAGGCTCCAGCAGCACCCCAGCAGCACCCCTGCATCATCCCAGGCTCCAGCAGCCCTGCAGCTTCTCGCACCCCCCGGGCACTGCCTGGCCCCGGTTTCTCTGGAGGCTGCTCCTCATTCAAGCCACGTCCAACCAATCCATTGACAACGTGTCATTAAACACTGTCAGAAGTGTCAAAACAGGCGTCCCATCGTTTTCCATTTCCGTGTTTGTTGTTATTTTTAATGCAACAGATTCAGCACAGAAAATATTCCAGCTGATCTTAGATGTTCCAAATTTCATTAAATTGAACATTTAAATGTCAAGCCAAAGCTGCAGGTTTCGGACCCTGTTTGAGACCCTTTTTGGGAGTACCCAGAAACAGAAACCTCAGTAACACCTTCCCCTTCCTTGCTTGGTGCCACCTGTCCTCTCCATGAATCCCTGCCCTGTGCAGACCCAGCCTGCCCTTAGCCTGCCAACACTCTCTTGGTGCAGCTGAGACCTGAAGGAAGGGATTATTTCCATTAAAAAAAACCCAAAAACCTGCACCTGTACAGTAAGATTTTGAACAGCCATAAAGCCAACAATGAAGAAAAAAACCCAAACCAAAGCTACATACAGCCACCAGCCACCCCAGTCCTGCTCCCCGAGCTACACAGTAAGACTGCTTTGGTCACAGAGGCCACACAGGTTCACATCAAGCTTATTCTGTAATGAAGATTAATGTTTCTCTAACTATAGTTCAGCATTAAAAAAAAATTAAAAAGTTTTACTTGGGGAAAAACCTCATGAACTGCACTCTTCCAGCCTGCCCTAAATTAAAGGGACTTTTTCAAGAGCCTGCTTGCACGATTAAAAGAACATTTGAAATATAAACCTTCCTTCCACAGCTCAAAAGCAAGGCAAAAAAAATGATATTCCATTCTCTGCCAGTAATTGCACAAGGGCTCAATATTAACCTGGTCAATGAAATTCAATCAGCTGAAAAGCACAGGTAGCACTGAGCAGGCCAGGCCGTTCCTTCCTGGGGACATTTTCCCGCGAGTGGAGCCAAGGAGGAGCATTTATCCTGCCTGCAGTCCTGGCTGCCCCAGGAGTGGGGCTGGGGCAGCTCCTGGAGCTGCTGCCCTGAGCCCCCTGCCCTGGCAGGGCCAGCTCTCAGCACCCAGCCTGAGCAGGGCTGGACGGTGGGAAGAGGACAGAGGAATTGCTGTCCCAGCTACAGTGACACCAACAAGCACAATATTCAGTGTAGGATTGCAGCAGCGGGCCGGGAAAGCCCTCTCAGAGCAACCATTCCCCAGCCATGCCACCACTGAACCGTGGCCCCAAGTGCCACCTCCACATTCTGCAAAAACCAAAGGGCAGGGACAGCCCCCACTGTGGGCAGCACCCAGTGAGGAGGGCAAGGCAGCTGTCCCAGTTTGTGTGTCACAACCTGTCCCAGTTTGTGTGTCACAAACTAAACTACCTGCCCCAGTTTGTGTGTCACTGCTCCCCGAGCCCACACGGTCCCACACTGGGATGCTGCAGGGGAAGGTGGGGCTGGCCTGGGGACAGCCCAAGGCACAGCACAGGCTGGGGCACGGGGAGCACAAGCTGTGCCACCCTGGGCTGGTTTTAGGGTGCAGCTGAGCAGCAACTCCCCAGCTCTGGGATGGGCTCTCACAAGGATCAGTAGGGCTGCAGGTTCCTGTTTACAGGTTTGCCAGCTGGTGTCAGACACGTGCTGGGAGGCAGCAGAGGCAAAGCTGGGCTCGGCCTTCCTCAAATCCTCCCTTTGTTCACCTTCGGTTTATCTCCAGCTCCAGCACAACGAGCAGCAGTGGTGGCTGAAAACAGTTTCAGAGCAGCCAGCAGACCCCTCAGGCACAGAGCAGCACAAGGAACCTGCAGAGCTGGGCACTCTCCCAAGTGAGAAATGATGCACAAGGGCCTCCACGGTCACCAAAGCAGCCCCACCCCAGCATCTCCTGCCACCAGGTTTGCCCTCCTGCAACAGGTGCCCCATCCCTTTGATTGGGAGGAAGTGCTTGAACCTCGTTTGTCTGAAAAACGCCACTGAACACTGTTGGGACAGCAGCTGATCCCAAAGGAGCTGAGCCAGGGTCAATAACTATCTAAGGTGCAACTGCAGGAAGCCAAGAGCACAGCCCAGCCTGGGCTCCTGCTCCCCTCAGCCCTGATCCAGCTCTCACCCAGGAGCAGCAGGGCCCCAGGCTGGGGACAGTGCCCAGCCTCATGTAAATACTCCATCGATTTTCTTCCTCCCTCCAGATGGTGCAATTCAGAAAAATTGTTTTTAAATGATGCCTTGCAGAAACAGTGAGCAGCACAGCCAATAACAGGCAGATTTCAGGTAAGCACTGACCTCCTTCCCTCCCCAGCCAGCCGAGGCATCCACAGCCCTGAGACCGTTCTGTACAAATCACCTGCAGCCCATGGACTCCAGCAGATGGCCTCTAATTGGAACTGCAGCCCCTCAGCCTCTTCCCACTCCGCGTTTATGCCTCCAGCAGGACTCAAGGATGGCTGTGGAAAACAACTCTGACTCCTTGCCACAGTCAGTTGGATTCTTTTCCTTCCCTCTAAACCCAAATAACCACACACACCCAGGAAAAATTATTGGGACTGATGAGCCCAGCTTGTTACTGCTTCCAAGCGGTCCAAGCCCTGCAGTGACAGAGGAGAGCCAGCCTGGAGGGGATGGCTCAGGGCGGAGGGACTGGCACAGGACAGAGCCAGCCCCACACCCCAGGGCATGGGCACCCGGGGCAGACACAGGCTCTGGGCAGCAGCACTGAGCAGGGTGGGTTTTATTGCCAGGAGCTGCTGGAGAGCTGGGCAGGCTCCAGGCAGCCAAGGCTGCTGCTCTCTGGCTCCCAGGGGACGCCAGGCTCGGGCTGCATTCACCCCATGCTGCTCCTTACACACAGGCAGCAGCGAGGGCCCAGCCTCAGGAAAATTAAGACTTGACTTTTTGGCAGTTTTCCCAGTACTCATAAAAAAAAGCTGTAAAGTAGGTCACTGCACAATATGGAATTTCCCAGATATTTGCACCTTTTAGTAGAAACACTGGAGGGAACAAATTTACACTGTGGGTGAAAATGGGCTCAGGGTCATTTAAAACATGAAATCCAGCTGTGAGCCCCTGGCCTTCAGGAGCCCCCCTGCTCCTGGAGCTGCCCCACCCCAGCCCCAGAGGGCTGCAAGGCCACCTGGAAACCCCCCCGTGCTCACCCCATCCCTCACCAGCACAGGGTGGGACACAGCCCCCAGCCCTGCACCCCCTCCCTGGCCATGGCAGGGAACCTGCCCAGCCCTCCCCAGGCTGTCCCAGAGCAGAGGCTCCTACCTGGAGCTGGGGGCTGCCCGGAGCCCCTGAGACTGGGAGAGCCCAACCTGAGCTCTGCTCCCTCCTGCCAGGGCTGGGCTGTAATGGGACAGCTGCTCCTTTCCAGCCCAGCCCCTGCAGAGGGTTAAATTGGGAGGTGCTGATGGCCACAAAAGAGGCACCTGAGAGCATCAACCACCCACCCAGCACCAGCACTGCCCTGGGAGCCTGCACCAGGAGGGAACAGCACAGGACCCTCTCCCCTGACCTCCAGAGTGTCACTGGGTGTCCCCTGGCCCAGCTCAGTCTGGGGGAGCAGCTGCCCCTTCCTGCCCCTGCTCCAGCCACACAAACACATCCAGCTCCCCTGGAAGTGAGGTTCATTACCATTCCTTCGATTTTCTGTACAGAAATATTTGCAGAGGCTCTTTATCTTTTTCCTCAGAGCTGCATCTCTCTCCCCACATGCCCAGCCAGCCTGCTTTTTCATCATTAGAAAACGCTGCAGGCTTAAAAAGTCAAACCCAACAAGGTGTAGCAAGAGGAGAAGCATGGCTGGCTCAGGATGCAGTGGAAGTGCCCCGTCCCAGCTCCTCTGTGCTCTGCCTGGCTGGGAAGGGAAGGTTTGCCCAATAATTCCTCCCATGCCCCCAGGAATGTGTTTTCTATTTATGGAGCACAGCCAGCACCACCCCAGGCTGACTGGGCTGCCTGGAGCCCATGGTGGAACCAGGGCACGCTGTGAGGCATCCCTGCCTTCCCTCCAAAGCTGGGGACAGCTCTGAGGGTGGCAGCAGTGCCTGGGGACAGCAGTGAGGGTGCAGCAGTGCCAGGGACAGCTCTGAGGGTGCAGCAGCACTGGGGACAGCTCTGAGGGTGCAGCAGTGCCAGGGACAGCTCTGAGGGTGCAGCAGTGCCAGGGACAGCAGTGAGGGTGGCAGCAGTGCCAGGGACAGCAGTGAGGGTGCAGCAGTGCCAGGGACAGCTCTGAGGGTGCAGCAGTGCCAGGGACAGCTCTGAGGGTGCAGCAGTGCTGGGGACAGCAGTGAGGGTGCAGCAGTGCTGGGGACAGCTCTGAGGGTGCAGCAGTGCCAGGGACAGCAGTGAGGGTGCAGCAGTGCCAGGGACAGCTCTGAGGGTGCAGCAGTGCTGGGGACAGCTCTGAGGGTGCAGCAGCACTGGGGACAGCTCTGAGGGTGCAGCAGTGCCAGGGACAGCAGTGAGGGTGCAGCAGTGCCAGGGACAGCAGTGAGGGTGACAGCAGTGCCAGGGACAGCTCTGAGGGTGCAGCAGTGCTGGGGACAGCTCTGAGGGTGCAGCAGTGCCAGGGACAGCTCTGAGGGTGCAGCAGTGCTGGGGACAGCTCTGAGGGTGCAGCAGTGCCAGGGACAGCAGTGAGGGTGCAGCAGTGCTGGGGACAGCTCTGAGGGTGCAGCAGTGCTGGGGACAGCAGTGAGGGTGCAGCAGCACTGGGGACAGCAGTGAGGGTGGCAGCAGTGCCTGGGGACAGCAGTGAGGGTGGCAGCAGTGCCAGGGACAGCTCTGAGGGTGGCAGCAGTGCCTGGGGACAGCAGTGAGGGTGCAGCAGTGCCAGGGACAGCTCTGAGGGTGACAGCAGTGCCGGGGACAGCTCTGAGGGTGCAGCAGTGCTGGGGACAGCTCTGAGGGTGCAGCAGCACTGGGGACAGCTCTGAGGGTGACAGCAGTGCCGGGGACAGCTCTGAGGGTGGCAGCAGTGCCTGGGGACAGCTCTGAGGGTGCAGCAGGCCGTGCAGCCCAGAGCATCCCTCACAGCACATCCCCCTCACGCCAGGGCCACGCAGCGCCCTCGCCCTGGGTTAAAAGCTTTTCCATTAGCAGCTTCACTGGATGCATTTTGTAGGAAGATAAAGCACCATGAGAAAATAAAGCCTTGTCATTTCCCTCTGCAGATAATTCAGGGCTGTAATGAGGAGGAATCAATCAAGGCAGAGCACTTGGGTAGCAAGGTCTCTCCCGTGGTGTCAGTGGGAAGCTCCTGTGAGGCCCTGGCGCTCTCACAGCCCCGGCCTCATCTCTGCACAGGGCTGAGGGCCCCGGCCGTGCCTCTGCTGGTGCTTACAGCAGGTGAGAGCAGAGTCTGGCCCCAGGGCTGCCTGCTGCCCCCTCCCTGACCAGCAGCCACATGCCAGAGGCTCCCAGGCCCAAACCCTGCCATGCCCGGGCCAGCAGACACAGAGCCCAGGCTCCCAGGGCTGGACCCTGCTGTCCCCCTGGCCCCCAGACCCTGTTCCCATCCCCTGCCCAGCAGACACAGAGCCCAGGCTCTCAGGCTGGACCCTGCTGTCCCCCTGGCCCCAGACCCTGTTCCCATCCCCTGGCCTGCAGCCACACATCCCAGGCTCTCAGGCTGGACCCTGCTGTCCCCCTGGCCCCCAGACCCTGTTCCCATCCCCTGCCATCCCCGGGCCAGCAGACACAGAGCCCAGGCTCCCAGGGCTGGACCCTGCTGTCCCCCTGGCCCCCAGACCCTGTTCCCATCCCCGGGCCAGCAGACACAGAGCCCAGGCTCCCAGGGCTGGACCCTGCTGTCCCCCTGGCCCCCAGACCCTGTTCCCATCCCCTGGCCTGCAGCCACACATCCCAGGCTCCCAGGGCTGGACCCTGCTGTCCCCCTGGCCCCCAGACCCTGTTCCCATCCCCGGGCCAGCAGACACAGATCCCAGGCTCCCAGGGCTGGGGCTCCTGGCTCCCAAGGGAACTGGGACTGCAGCTCTCCAGAGCCCTGGCACCACTTCAAATCCAGCAGCTGGTAAACATGAAAGCAGGTAATGCCCCAGTCCTGCCCCTCCTACTGGAATGTTTGTCCCATTAGCGAGACAGACAGAAACGATTTACAAAACAACAAATAAACGCAGCAAAAATCACACAGAGCTGAGAGCAGGGAACAAGGAGTGTAAATGACGGGTTTAGATCACGGCACAGCTCCCCTGAACTGAATTAATTGGTGCACTCGGAGCTGTCAGCTGCTGCCAGGGTGGCAATGAGCAGCAGGGCTGGGCAGGGCAAACCTCCAGCAGGGCTTTGCTGGGACCAGCAGCACTGGCCAGGCCAGGCTCGGCCTCAGACGGGTCCTGGGCACCCACCCAGCTCCTGCTCCTGCCCCGAGCACAGGGGGACCTTGGCTCTGCAGAACAGGATGGATTTACTGAGCTTTTCCTATTCATAAACTCACTCTGGGGCTGGGGGCAGATACAAATGCTTCCTCACCCTAATTGCAAAATCCAGAGTGATGTGAGACTAAAAATGCCAGTCCCAAAATTATACATAGCAGTTCAAATAGAAGCAATTTGATAATTTCCTCAGGCACACAAAGCAGCAACTCAATAAGAATAAATATGCTAATGAATGTATTTAGTCTTGGCCATTACATTTCGTAAATATTTACTGCT
The DNA here is from genome assembly GCF_051311805.1 of Agelaius phoeniceus. NCBI lineage: Eukaryota > Metazoa > Chordata > Aves > Passeriformes > Icteridae > Agelaius > Agelaius phoeniceus. The sequence continues at coordinate 507,849 of NC_135279.1, read as the reverse complement.
CACCATTCAGAGTCCCAATTCACAAGCATCAGGCACCAACCACAGCTACAAGTGCAGGGAAGTGTTGGGCTCTGCTGGGCCCATTTCCTACAGACCCTGCTGGGGCTCACAGGGACCCTCCCTGCCACGAGGGACCCCAGCACAGCCAGGGCTGGGACAGTGCAGGCACCTCCTGACCTGGGGGTGGCACGGCACCACAAACACCTGTACATCACTAACACATACACCTGTACATCACTAACACATACACCTGTACATCACTAACACACACACCTGTACATCACTAACACATACACCTGTACAGCACCAACACCTGTACAGCACCACACACCTGCTCTGAAGGCCACAAGCAGTGCCTGAGTCCCTCAGTCGCACCTGGAGGGGTCCCTGTGTGCAGGAGCAAGCACCCCCTGACAGCAGGGAGGCCTCCCAGGTGTGCCAGGGCAGTCACCCGTGGGTCAGTCACGCTGGCAGGGTGACAGCTGCTCTTTCTTGCATTTCCTCTGACAGTGCTGCAGACTTCCAGGCCAAAGGGTCTCCAGGAGGCAAAGGGGCAGGAGGGGACTCCATTAGTGAATAAAACAGGAAGGGGCAGGTAAGGTCATTACCTGGTGTCTTTTCAGCAAGGAACAACTAAATCAAAGCCTGATCAAGTAAAGTTCAAGCACAGATCTCAGCCCCAGGAGGCCAGGCTTGAGGGAGCTAAATTTACCCTGCTCAGAGGGCAGGGACGCACCTGCAGTGCAGAGCAAGCCTCAGCTGCCCATTGAACTCTGCCCTCCACGGCTAAAAGCTGCCCTGAGGAGGCACTCAGGCCCTGCAGAGCCATCCTGCCACCCGTGTGCCCACCCAGCTGGGACAGCCCACATGGCCTCAGTGCAGCAACAGCTCCAGGTGACCCCCGGAGTGAGGGCTGGCACTGCCCAGGTGAGCCCACAGTGAGGGGCTGGCACTGACACTGCCCAGGGGAGCCCACAGTGAGGGCTGGCACTGCCCAGGGTGGCAGGGGCTCCAGGGGAACTCAGAGCAGCAGCCCCAGCAGCAGTGATGCCCTGAGCAGCCCCGTGTGCAGCTGGAGTCCCTGCCAGGGGCTGGGCTGGCTCCAGGTGACAGGGACAGGAGCAGTGCCCCCCTGTAGCACACCCCACACCTCCTCGGGGAAGCCCCTGTGTGGTTTCAGCTCGGGTTAGGGGGGCTCAGGGCCAGCAGAGCAGCCTGGGCTGGCTGCAGGGAAGGGGCACCGTGGTCACCACACCAGCACCCCCAGGCCAGCAGAGCCTTTTGTGCTCCCTCTGGACACAGCACCCAGCACCTTTCCTTCTCCTTGTAACCAGGACAAGACACTGTTCAGCTCAGCATTCACTGTTTGAGCTCAAACACCACATCCTGCAGTCAGTTGCCTCCTCCATGTGTTCAAGTCAAGCAAAAGGAGCTTGAAAAGGAAAGCAAGTGCAAATGGTAGAAATGTGGGAGCACTTACAGGGGATAAATAACCTCTCAATATAGCAGGAGTTTCCTCCTGCAAAAGCATTCCTTCTGCTGTGGCCTTACCTTGGCTCAGAACTGCTCCCACAGCTTCTCACCTGGCTGCCCCACCTGGCAGGGAGCTCCTGCCCTGGACATCCACAGCTTAACTCAGCCACGTTGTAATCGAGTTTTAAAAACTTCCACACCCAGCCCTGGCTCACCACTGCCCCTCCTGGGCTGGAAACTCTGCCCAGGCTTGGCCTGCAGACCCCAGAGCCCCCTTTGCCCTCAGCAGGGAGTGATGCTCTCACCAGCAGGTCCAGGCTGGGCTCTGCTGGCAGCTGCATTTACTGGCATTTCTGCTCAGACTCACAAATTATTCACAAAGAAAGTTTTTGGCAATAACGAGGGTGCATATCATTCATCAGCACCTTTTCTGAACAAGCAATAAAAAGTAAATATAAATGCTGTAATTTGCACCCAAATGCACTATGACCTATACCAAAAACCCCAAAGTGGGGCAGGACAACTTTTTCTCATGTATTTTTATTCAGAGCAGGAATAAAGTAAGAGAAATATGACAAATATGAGGAGTTGTGAAATGACACTGGCAGTCCATTGGCATTAAAAAACCCTCACCCCACCCACAGATACAGCTCATGTCTCACAAAAATAATGATTAAATAAATCAGTGCCTTTGGTGTCCTTGAAGAGTTTTACAAAGCATAACTTCTATAAAATACAGATATTTAATCTGGACTGTGTAAATACACGAGCTTTATCATAGCCATGCACAACATTTCATATTCATGCAGTACTTTCTCCTGCTCGTCAAGCAGCTCATCCCTGCTCCATTCCTGCCCCTCACTCTGCTGCTTCCCACGGAGCTCTGACTCCCTTATCTCCGAGCTCTCCAGCAGGTGTGGAGCTGCAGGACCCAGGAGACAGGGAGGGATTGGGGCTGGGCTCTGCCAGCAGCCCCCTCCTGTTCCAGCAGCCCCCTCCTGTTCCAGCAGCCCCCTAGGCCAGGTCTGTCACTAGGACAGGCTCCCTGGGTCGGGTCTGTCAATAGGACAGGCTCCTTGGGTCGGGTCTGTCACTAGGACAGGCTCCCTGGGTCGGGTCTATCAATAGGACAGGCTCCCTGGGCCGGGTCTATCAATAGGACAGGCTCCCTGGGCCGGGTCTGTCACTAGGACAGGCTCCCTGGGCCGGGTCTGTCACTAGGACAGGCTCCTTGGGTCGGGTCTGTCACTAGGACAGGCTCCCTGGGTCGGGTCTGTCACTAGGACAGGCTCCCTGGGCCGGGTCTGTCACTAGGACAGGCTCCCTGGGCCGGGTCTGTCACTAGGACAGGCTCCTTGGGTCGGGTCTGTCACTAGGACAGGCTCCCTGGGTCGGGTCTATCAATAGGACAGGCTCCCTGGGCCGGGTCTGTCACTAGGACAGGCTCCCTGGGCCGGGTCTGTCACTAGGACAGGCTCCTTGGGTCGGGTCTGTCACTAGGACAGGCTCCCTGGGTCGGGTCTATCAATAGGACAGGCTCCCTGGGCCAGGTCTGTCACTAGGACAGGCTCCCTGGGCCGGGTCTGTCACTAGGACAGGCTCCTTGGGTCGGGTCTGTCACTAGGACAGGCTCCCTGGGTCGGGTCTATCAATAGGACAGGCTCCCTGGGCCGGGTCTGTCACTAGGACAGGCTCCCTGGGCCGGGTCTGTCACTAGGACAGGCTCCCTGGGCCGGGTCTGTCACTAGGACAGGCTCCCTGGGCCGGGTCTGTCACTAGGACAGGCTCCCTGGGTCGGGTCTATCAATAGGACAGGTTCCCTGGGTCGGGTTTATCAATAGGACAGGCTCCTTGGGCCGGGTTTATCAATAGGACAGGCTCCCTGGGTCGGGTCTGTCACTAGGACAGGCTCCCTGGGTCAGGTTTATCAATAGGACAGGCTCCCTGGGCCAGGTCTGTCACTAGGACAGGCTCCCTGGAAGGAAAGGCTTTGGAATGCTGGCTTGGAGTCCCTTGGAATCCCTTGGAGTCCCTTGGAATCCCTTGCAATCCCTTGGAATGCTGCTCCTTCGGGTGCTGTGCTGGAATTTTTATCCCTGTTCCTAATCCTGACTGAGACACAACTCCTGAAGTGCCAGAGCTGCTGGGGGGAAGTGGCTGGGGCTGCTGTGAAAACCTCCAGCTGCAAAAACCAGCCAGGGCTGGAGAAAGATGATATAAACTCCCAGGGCCTACTTGTGACTATTTCAGTGTAAAGGTGCTATAGAAGCACAAATTGTTATTACAGTATTAGCTGGTACAATGAGGCATTAGGAAGAAGAACTGCCTCAATGCCTGGGGGAAATCAGGAATGGGAATGAATTACAGAAACTGATACAGTTATACATGCCCTCTTCTAAAATGTATTTGAAACAAAATTATTACCATAATAAAAGTAAATCCATTTCTGTTCTGCTTATTCTCTGTAGACAAAAGAAAGGGTCAAACATTCTTTTCATCAATTAAAAGATGTAAAGAATCAGGACTCAAAACATCAATTTAATTTTGAGCACAGATAATCTGGTGATTTGAAAAAAAAAATAGAATTTAATACAGGGAAGAAATTCAAGTAATAAATGACTTACCTTCGTCACACCTTGTTTCCAAAACTGACTGTGCGAGTTTCCAGCACACAGTCTGTGAGGAGCCTGTCCTAAGAAACAGGGACAGAGCAGAGCACCCCTTCCCTTTTCTGCCTGCTCAGTAAAGACTGGGTAAACTCTGAGTTACAGAGTTGGGGTTTGATCCCTGAGCAGGGCATTCCTCTCTTCAGGTATTTTGTGTGACAACCCCAAAGGCAAACACGAGGAGACAGAGGAACATCAGTGCAAGGAGGGGCAGGGATGTCCCCTCCAGGGCCAGCACGGCCCAGGGTCCAGCAGGACTGTCCCCAGAGGGGACACAGTGAGAGAGGGGGGACAGGGCTGAGAGGGGACAGGGCTCAGAGAGAGGGGACACAGTGAGAGGGGACACAGTGAGAGAGGGGGGACAGAGCTGAGAGGGGACATGGCAGTCAGGGGACATGGCTAAGAGGGGGGACAGGGCAGAGAGAGAGGAAACAGGGCTGACAGGGGACACCCCAAGGCCAGGGCAGCTCACAGGGCTCAGGAGGGGCGCAGCTCCCTGAGCCCAGAGGGACAGCAGCCCAGCCCAACCCACCCAGCTCTGCACCAGCTGCCCTGCCAGCAGCTTGTTTGTTTATTTATTTATCCAGTCCTCAGTGCCACCGTGGCAGGGGACAGAGCAGGGAGGCTCAAGGAAGATATTGACCCCAGATTGATCCCCGGGCAGGCAGCTGGCAGGGCCACAGCAGCACAGCACAGGCACAGGGAGAAGTCTATTAATGAGCTCCAACTACTAAATTATTGACTAGTTAAGTACTGCAAATTTGGTCTAATTGTTTTCATGATGGGAGTTTAATTAAAGTGTCTTTTGTGTAAAAAGTCTAGCAATATCCTTGTTCAGATAGTGTCAGGGAGAGTTTCCAAAGCCTGCCCAGCTTTCAAAACCAAATTAAAAGTTACATCCAGTGCAAAGCTCTTCAAAAGAGGGAGCTTTTGTGTGGGAGAGCACTTTCATTCCCAGTGAATTCCCAGCTCCAGCTCACAAGTCCTGCTCCTTTACCACCTCTCCCCATCTCAGGCTGCACCCTCTGTGCTGTGGGACTGCAGCTCCCAGGGCCAGGGAACCAGGGAGGTGCTGGGCAGCAATGGGAATGGGAGGGAATGGAGGCATGCACAATGAAAAGGGAAGGAAGGCTCCCAGGGAGGAGGGGAAAGCAGTCAAACCAAACCAAAACACCAAGGGACATCAAATGACACCAAAAATTGAGATTGCACACAATGCCCCACTGCAGAAAGACAGGTATCACCTGCCCAGACACACAGGAATCTGCCAGGACACAACCTCAGCACAGATCCAGGCACTCACAGCAGAGTTTGGCCACTGACCTTCCCTTCAGTTTGGGGCTGGGAGCTCTTCCCAGACCCCTCCCTGCACCACGGACCTGCCCAGGTGAGCTCGTCCCCAGCACAGCACAGGTGTTCAGGGCACACACGGGTGCATCACCCAGAAGCTGCCCCTCAGGCAGAGCCAGCACCTGCAAGCAGAGGGGAGCAGCTGGCAGGACAGAGCCTGGTTGGAAATGGCAGCCAGGAGCCGCCCAGGCTGCATCCCCACAGCAGCCCTGAGAGCACTGGGGCAGGAGCTCAGCCAAGACAGCAGCACCGGTGCTCCCTGGCCTCCAGAGGCACAGATCTGCCTCATCATGCCCTTGCCATGGCTTATCATTTATTTATGGTAATGTCTACTTGCTATTAGGTATTTCCAGACATTTATATGCCCTGCTTGGAAGCAGAAGAACTCTTTGCTAGAATATGGAGCAGTTGGCAGCACCACATACACATTTATTTAGGACAAAATAACACCTGCCACAAAGAGGAAGAACTGTGCTGTGGTTAAATTGACTGTTTGGGACCAAGCAAGTGTCACTTCAATTGCCCCAGCTGCATCAGGGACAGCAGGAAGGTCGCAGGCTCCCCTCCCTGATTTGCAGTCCTCTGGCTGAAAATAACAAAGGATGTGACTGTCAGCCTTAAACTGGATAAACTCCCCCAGAGCCACGGGCGGGGCTCTGCCCGATGCCACCGGTCCCTGCAGGGGCGGGATTGGCAGCTTGATTTGTCACTGCTTTGGTCTGCAAGGGCCGGAGCACAGCCCCGAGCCGAGGCAGCTTCAGGGGATTCCTGCGGGCACCGGGGCTGCGGCTGCCGGGGACCGGCACAGGGGCGGGCACAGCCCCGGGCACAGAGCCCCAGGGGTGGGCACAGCCCCGGGCACAGCCCCAGGTGTGGGCACAGCCCCGGGCACAGAGCCCCAGGTGTGGGCACAGCCCCGGGCACAGAGCCCCAGGTGTGGGCACAGCCCCAGGCACAGGCAGCGCCGTCAGCTGGGCACACGCCATGCAGTTGTGGTTGCTTGTTCCTCTCCAGTGCCATTGCACAGCCGCGTGCTGCTGATGCCGCACCCCTCCATCCATCCATCCATCCATCCATCCATCCCTCCCTCCATGAGTGTCACTGGGCGTTGCTCCGGGCTGAAATCTCTCCCCTGTTTGTCCTGGATCCAGGTAGCTCCAGGGACTCCTGGGAGGTGACAGCGCTGTGCTGAGCACACCTGGCCATCCTTGAAGCACCTGGGCAGGGCAGGTGAGTGCCCCCGGTGCCCAGGGCAGCTCTGGAGGCAGCTGGGCCCCACAGGTGTGGGAGCTGCAGCCACAGGTGTGGGAGCTGCAGCCACACCCAGAGACCCACGGGGCCTCTGCCCGTCCCCGTGCAGGTGACACCGACAGGACAGGGACAGCACAGCAGGGACAGGGACCTGCCCCACGGGAACACCTTGGACACAGCGTGAGCCTGACCAGCTGCAGGATTCAACATCTCCACACACCAGCCCAGCACTCACAGTGCACTGCAGCTCTGGGAGCCCAGGGAGGACACAGGGTCCCAGCAAACTTCTGAAACAAAGCAGTTTAAAAAGCCAGAGGAGTGTGTCCAGCATCCCAATGTGGGCTCTCAGAAATGCCTGAGCCACAAGGGATTTAATGTTTTCTGAAGTTACTGGGTTTTTTCTTTAATACCCTCAGAGCTTTCTGAAGTCACATGGCCCTTGCAGGACAGCCCTGCCACACTTCCCAGGGAGCAGCACCAGGCAAAGGCAACGACGAATTACAAGAGACACCAGAACAAAGTAGGAATTAATGGGGTTGACATCAGCTGGAAATAATTTTTTTTTTTTTTTTTAAGGACAGTCACATGTCTCACATACCTGCTCATTTCAAAGCTACAGGGATCAGAAATTCCACTCTGATCCTGCCATAAACGTGCATGCAGACATTTCCGTGTTCCCCTCTGCACCAGGCATGATCTCCAGACCCAGCTCACACCTCTGGGGCACAGCAGACACCCACAGAGGAGAGGAAAGGAAAGGGAATGGTTTGGGGAGGAGCACGCTCCCTGCCAAGGGCTGGCAAGCAGCAGGAGCTGATGATTTTTAAGCTTCTGTCCAAGCATCTGCTGGTGGACACGAGAGCACAGCAGAGGCCCTGCCTCACCTGCTGTGCCGAGCAGCAGGCAGCCTGCTCTGGCTGCAGAGCAGCACAGAAAATTAATTACCAGCAATTATTTGTGCCCTGGCCAAAGAACCCGACCTGGTGTGCGAACCAGCCAGGGGAGAGCTCCAGGACACTACAGCTGTGCTGCAAATGATTCGAGGGCCCAAGAAATCTTAATTAAACCCCTCTCACTCCAAGCACTCAAAAAGCAACAAAAAGCCAATTCTGAGGGTCTGGGCCTGCAGCAGCAGCAGCCCTGAGCAGGCACAGGGGCTGCCCAGAGCCCAGCACTGCCCAGGCTGGGGCTCCAGCTCCCTCCCAGCCCCACAGAGTCCTCACTTGCAGGGGACACGTCCTGTGCCCATGTCAGACAGCGAGTTTGCAGAGCTGCATTTCTTTTCTCCTAGGTCAAGATTCTTTTCCCAAGTAGGTGCCAGGTTAGGGTTAGGTTAACAGCCTGATCTGGGGAATGGAAGAATTATAGCTTTAAACCAAACAAACAAAAAAGAGAGGGTAGACTCAGTTCTCAATGTTTGGGCAGCATTACTGGCCCCAGAGGCAGGACTGAGGATTCTGGAGGGCACATCAGCCCAGTTTTCCCAAACGAGAGCACTCAGCCATCCCCAAGGCCACACCAACACCCCAAGGCAGCTGCTCAGCCCCAGGAGCCCTCCCAGACCCTGCAGCTGCCCTCACCCTGGTGTTCCCACCCTGCACGGGCAGCCAGCCCAGCAGGAAGGGTCACTGGAGCCAATGTCAGAGTCACCTGCAGGGCAGCACCACCCACCCCGAGCAGGCAGCAGGGAAGGGCCCCAGCTCCACAGCAGCTTCTCTAATTCCTTAAAAAAGCCATCTGAGGAAATAGCATCCTCTGGAACAAGAGAAACCACAGCAAAGCATGAAGGTTTTACAACTTGACTAAATTACCTCTCTTACAATTTCAGGAATTACATTCTGGCACATTGCAAGTCTCCATAAGTAATCCCCAAATGCAAACCTGATGAGAGGAGAGAATCAGAAGGGAAGAGTCACAGCAGCATATATTACCATTTTTTAAATAAAAACAAAGAATTGGAAGACTTTACAGCACAGCAAATGTACAAGCAGAAATGCTGGCAAATTACAAAGCACTTGGGGAAGATTTCTTTTTTTTTTTTTTTTTTAAGCATAACCCAGGGCTAGTGCTGCTTTGCCAAAGGGCTGTAATGGGGCTGCCACAGGGCTCAGGAGGGCACCTGCACCCAGCACTGCCAGCCAGGGCCTCACACAGCCCAGGGGACACAGGTGGCACTGCCAGCCCGTGGGGACAGGACCCCCACACAGCCCAGGGGACACAGGTGGCACTGCCAGCCCCGTGGGGACAGGACCCTTCCCACAGTGAGGGGACAAAGGTGGCACTGCCAGCCCCGTGGTGCCCCTGGCACTGCAGCAGTGACAGTGCCAGGCTGTGTGGGGACAGGACCCTTCCCACAGTGAGGGGACAAACACAGCACTGACAGCTCCCATGGGGACAGGACCCCCACACAGCCCAGGGGACACAGGTGGCACTGCCAGCCCCATGGGGACAGGACCCTTCCCACAGTGAGGGGACAAAGGTGGCACTGCCAGCCCCGTGGTGCCCCTGGCACTGCAGCAGTGACAGTGCCAGGCTGTGTGGGGACAGGACCCCTCCCACAGTGAGGAGACAAACACAGCACTGCCAGCCCCATGGGGACAGGACCCTTCCCACAGTGAAGGGACACAGGTGGCACTGAGAGCCCCGTGGGGACAGGACCCCTCCCACAGTGAGGGGACAAACACAGCACTGACAGCTCCCATGGGGACAGGACCCCCACACAGCCCAGGGGACACAGGTGGCACTGCCAGCCCCGTGGGGACAGGACCCCCACACAGCCCAGGGGACACAGGTGGCACTGAGAGCCCCCTCCCTCAGCCCGGGCAGGGTCTGGAGGGACCCCTGGAGCCCCCTGCTCCTGGCTGGGGCCAGAAAAGCTCAGGGGCCTGAGTGGCCAGCCCAGCACCCAGACTGAGCTTTGGTTTCATCATGCCCCACACCAGCTGCTGTTCCCAGGCTCATTCTCTCATTCTCCAGGCAGGCAAACACGCTGTGCACTGGATTTACAGAGCACTCCTGTCTCATCACACATTTTTTTCTATTGAGTTGGACTCGGTGACAAGGACAAAACTATCTATTAGGAAACAAATTACAGTTATTTAGTACTTCTAAAAAACGGCTGGCTTTTAGAATCACTTTGCCTTTTAATATTTAATGACCCAGATCAAGAACAGAACGCTCCCGGAGGAGCAGCCAGCTGGCAGGCAGCCCAGGGGAAAGAATTCTCTGGGATCATGGAGCACCTTCTGGAACAGCTGCCTTTGGTGGGGTCTGGCACAGGAAACTTCATGGGGTCTGGATTCTGAACTGGAACAAACACATCCCGTGGGTAGCATGGAGCATCCCCACACGCAGGAGCTGCCAGGAGAGGAGCAGCAGCTCCCTGCCCTGAAGAGAGGGCAGCACCTCACCAACAGCCACAAACAGCACAGACCTGGCACCAGAAACCACCACCAAACCAAAAGGCTTCTCTAAATGCATGGCAAAGAATTTAGGGGCTAAAACTCTGGGGATTACAGCGTTGGGGACTAAAAATATAATGCCTGAGAGTTGCTGTTTCATCCAAAATGAGCATTTGATTGCAGTTCCTGTAGGAGGAAGAAGGTGGGCTGTTTCCCCCCAGGTCCTACAGCACTTGTTTCCCACGTGGTGCCACAACTGTTAATTCATCCTAGACGTGGGATAGGCTGCTGGAGGGCACCATCCTGTGTAAGAAAAGCATGCACACAGCAGGACTTCTGAGGAAGAACTGTGCTTGGGAGGGTACAAAACCCTGGCTAGGAATGAGGCACAGGAGGGACTGGCTCCCCATTGCAAAAGGCAATCAGCATTCACCTGGATGACAAACGGCACTGTAAAGCACAAGATAATTTAGTGATCCCAGATAGTACCAGAACATTACTGTGACTCCCATACTAATACGAGTGCCAGGCTAAAGAAATACTGCCATCAGCCTGGCACGAAAGAAAACACAAAGCTTTAGGGAAATTGCATTTTAAGGCTAACACAGTTACATAGTACAATTATGATGTGAAATCACACGTGCTCCAAAGCTCTGATATAACAAAATTCTGATGTAAAAGGAATCTCGTGTTCTAAGCTAAAAAGGTCGACAACTCCAGAAAAAAACTGTTCAATAAACCTAGCCCTTCTGTTTTTTCCTGCTGCAGAATACAAGTTGATTGAAAAAGCAGGAGGTTTTCAAGGCCTGTTCTATACCAAAATTGGAGGCTTCTCCAGTGCGTGCTGCTTTGAAATGGCAGTAGTGGCATAATTACATTATCGATGTAACTTGCACTCTCCGAGGCCCAATCGTGTGAAACAAAGAGCCATTTACATAAATCTTTCACTAAATAGCAGGTTCTATTACCCAGTATTTAAATAGAAGTAGACTCAATTTCCCACACGTAACTGTGAAAGCAATAGCATTGCAAGCCTGCAAGCAGCTGTAATAGTGACTGGGAGAGGCGAAGATCCCCAGCACCCGAGCGTGCAGCCAGGCACAGCCTCTGCAAGGTCCCGAAACCCGGGGAGGGATGGACTGTCCCAGCAGCCAGGCACAGCCTCTGCAAGGTCCCGAAACCCGGGGAGGGATGGACTGTCCCAGCAGCCAGGCACAGCCTCCCACAAAGTCCCGTTCCCCTGGGGATGGATGGACTGTCCCAGCTGCCAGGCACAGCCTCCACAAGGTCCTGAAACCCGGGGGATGGATGGACTGTCCCAGCAGCCAGGCACAGCTTCCCACAAGGTCCCGTTCCCCGGGGATGGATGGACTGTCCCAGCAGCCAGGCACAGCCTCCCGCACGGTCCCGAAACCCGGGATGGATGGACTGTCCCAGCACCCGAGCGTGCAGCCAGGCACAGCCTCTGCAAGGTCCCGAAACCCGGGGAGGGATGGACTGTCCCAGCAGCCAGGCACAGCTTCCCACAAGGTCCCGTTCCCCGGGGATGGATGGACTGTCCCAGCAGCCAGGCACAGCCTCCCGCACGGTCCCGAAACCCGGGGATGGATGGACTGTCCCAGCAGCCAGGCACAGCCTCCCGCACAGTCCCGAAATCCGGGGGATGGATGGACTGTCCCAGCAGCCAGGCACAGCCTCCACAAGATCCCGTTCCCCTGGGGATGGATGGACTGTCCCAGCAGCCAGGCACAGCCTCCCGCACGGTCCCGTTCCCCGGGGATGGATGGACTGTCCCAGCACCCGAGCGTGCAGCCAGGCACAGCCTCCCTCACGGTCCCGTACCCCCGGGGATGGATGGACTGTCCCAGCAGCCAGGCACAGCCTCCCGCACGGTCCCGAAACCCGGGATGGATGGACTGTCCCAGCACCCGAGCGTGCAGCCAGGCACAGCCTCCCTCACGGTCCCGTTCCCCTGGGGATGGATGGACTGTCCCAGCAGCCAGGCACAGCTTCCCACAAGGTCCCGTTCCCCGGGGATGGATGGACTGTCCCAGCAGCCAGGCACAGCTTCCCACAAGGTCCCGTTCCCTGGGGAGGGATGGACTGTCCCAGCAGCCAGGCACAGCCTCCCGCACGGTCCCGTTCCCCCGGGGATGGATGGACTGTCCCAGCAGCCAGGCACAGCCTCCCGCACGGTCCCGTTCCCCCGGGGATGGATGGACTGTCCCAGCAGCCAGGCACAGCCTCCCGCACGGTCCCGTTCCCCGGGGCTGGGCTGTCCCCGTGGTCCCCCCGGTCCCGGGAGCTGCGGGGGCAGCGCAGCCCCGTCCCTGGCCGGGCACGGGGGCTGGGGCAGCGGGACCGCAGAGCCCCCGGGGCCTGCTCTGCTAACCCCGGCCCGGCCCCCAGCGCTCCGCACCCCCTGGCCCCGGTGTCTCTCGGTGTCCCTCGGTCCCCGTGTCCCCCGTCCCGCTGTCCGTCTGTCCCTCGGTCCCCCGCACCTCCCGGGCAGTGGCGCCACCGTGTGGCCATCCCCAGAGCCCGCGGGGGGACCCGGGGAGAGACACCTGGGGAGGGGGGGAGAGAGAGAGAAACCTGGGGAGGGAGAGAGACACCTGGGGAGATTGAGACACCTGGGGAGGGAAAGATATCCCAGGCTCAGGGACCCCCGGCCCTCAGCTGTGCCCACGCCATCCCTCAGAATGCCCAAGCCCGGCAGGGACAGGTATCCCCACAAAGCGTGCACACTTCTCCTAAAATCGTTAACGAGCTCCTGTAATGAATTTCTTCCCAGAATGATTTGCTTATTTGACCTCCATCACACTGATGGACATAAAGCAACCACAAAACTGACTTTGCCTGCAGCCCACCCATAGGTCCAAATTATTTTTCCCATCCCACTGTTGGCTCTGAGTGTTTCCAGAATCCCTCAGCACCTCAGCCTGGGGGTCCCAGTGGTTCCAGGGCCATCCCTCACATTGCTCCAAGCAGAACCAGCCATTCCCCACTTGCAAAAACCCAGGAAATAAAACTACACTAAGAATTCCTGTGCTCTCACCCATCATCCAGCAAATGCATGGACAGTTTCCCACTAGCAGCACTGAGCAGAATGGGTCACATTGGCCATTATTCTGAATCCAGGGAGTTGAGAGCCCACGTACCTGTGCTGTCTGGAACCTGAGCCATCCTTTCCAGAGGACACCACGGCGTTTCTCAGAAGTTGTTGCAGGGGAATCACTGGGCTGCACAGAGTTCTGCAGCAGAGACATCACTGCAGCTCACATAGAGCAGTTTGTATAAAATCAAAAGATTTCAAAGCAGTGAAGGGCTGGCTTTACACGTAGATCAAATGTAACTCACATAAATCAAAACGACAGCCTCAAAGACTCGCAAAAATAATAATGTTTAAACTCATAAATATTCTGATTCTTTCTTTTTTAACTGCAGGGAAATAAGGCAGTGATATTGCAAATTCAGCTAAAGCTTTCCAGATTCCTCCACTTGTTTTCTGCTTTGGAAGGGTGGTGGCTGTAAATGAACGTAAATTAAAAACCCACTGCACAGATTAGTCACTGTGATAAAGATTGATAAATACAAAACCCTTTCACATATGGACGTGCATTTTTCAAATACAGATCAATTCATCATACCTGAATAAAGTTTTGTTCCCAGGTCATGGACTCACTTTAAAACAACCCCTGCAATCAATTAAAGGCCACCCAAAAATTCCCAAACCCCACAGTGGCGCTTTCCACTGTCCAAGGGACCTCTGTGCTCCATCCCCATGGACCACAAGGTGCAGCTGATACACAAATCCCCCAGCTGAGCCCACACGTGGCATTTCTGTGGGCCAGGAGGTGTCTTGGCACTAACATGACCTTGAAGAACCCCAAGAGCCTTGGCCCTGGTGTCTCTGAGAGCTCGTCTGGTCACACCTTCCCAGCCTGATTTGCAGCACAGCAACATTCCAGGGCTCCACCTGCAGAGTCACAACAGAGAGAGCCAGGCAGGAGCAGGAGTCAGCTTTAACCAAGGCATTTATTAGTAACTCTGGGAATCGCCCCTGCAATGCCACTGTGTTCTGGGCTGGAGCCATGCAGCACCCTGCACCACCCACAAACAGGATTATTTATCCATTTAACCTCCCATTCTGCGCCCTGCTCAGCTCCAGCCGCCCCTCCTGGGTCACACACAAATGTGGAACATGGAAACAATTCCCTTTGCACCCCTGCTCTGGCTCAAACCCTCCACCACCACCAAGAGCACTGACTCTGCTTCTCCCTTCGCCTGGAACTGCCAAGCACTCAGGGAGGTCAGCGAGAGGAGGCCCTGGCTTCTCTCTCCCGAGTTTGCTCCCAGTTTTCCCCCGCCTTGCAGAGCACATCCATCGCTTGGCCATGGTGTGGCAGCCAACAACAGTCAGTGGATGAGGCTGCCTGAGCTGCCAGACACAGCTCTGCAGTTCTGCAGCGGGGCAAGAGAACAAATGGTTGCTTTTTACTCTGCAGTTTGTTTTTTCTTTAGAGAAACCTTTAAATTCCTTTTTGTGTGCTCCCATTCTAAGGCAAAACAAGAACAGCTGTAGAAAGTTAACAAAAAATATGAGAAATAGACTCCAGACTAAGCATCTTTGCCTGTATTTACTGTTCAAAGTCCTGGCAGTTGCAGAGATATTTGGGGTTTTCCTCTGTAAAAGAATATCACATGCAGGACAGTCTGAGTTTTGGTAACCACCACTCCAGGGGTCTGCTTCTATTATTGAGCCATTAAACACCAGAAAAAAACCCAGGTGCTTAATTAAACCAAACCCACATTTTTTAGAGACTCCTGTATTTCCTCCAGCATTCTCATCAGAGACACTTGAGCTGACCCTGCTGGGATCACATGCAGAGGCTGCTGAGTTCAGCCAGTCCCACGTCATCTTTCCAGGCCTTCAGCAAACAGGAAAAACTTGTTATTTTTCAGCAGAAGCGCAACACGTCATCCTCCACTCCTGCCCCGACCCATGAAGTAATCCAGTTTGTAAAGATCTGACAGTTTTTGGTAAAAGGTCACCCAGCAGAACTCTCTGTCCAGCTGCAGCAGGAGCCAGGGGGGCACTGCCCATCACGAGGAGCCCTGGGCACTGCCTCAGCTGTGCCCATCAAGGCTGGCCATGGCCAGAGCCAGGTCTGTGCCACCTGTGCCGCTGAGCTGGTGACAGAGACCGACAGGGCCGCGCTGGGGCTCAGCTTGTGCCCTCCACCCTGTGCCACCAGCCCAGAGGGGAGGGATGGGGGCTCTGAAGGCAGCAGAAATAACAGCAGCAGCAGGTGACAAGCAGCCCATTGCCTCAGCAGTCTGCTCACCAGGATGCTGCAGGAAAGTTCAAACTTCTGCCGGGTGAAATAAGAGCATTTATTGGGCAAATCAAGCCAGTGTATTACCAAAAATGAAAGGAGTACATTGGAAGCTGGGGAGGCAAATCCCTGCTCTGCTTGGTCCCCAGGACACTGGAGCCTGTGGGATAGGACTGAGCAGGGGCAGAGCTCAGCTCCTGGCTGCAGGCATCACCCCTGTGCCATGCCCACATGATGGGAACTGCTGACACAGCCAGGAGGAGTGACAGCGGTTGAGAAACATCATCATTACCAAAGAACAATAAATATTGATTTTATAAGTGCATATTTGTGTCTAGTTTTATTGTAAACACTATCAGGCAATTTTGCCTGGTTACTTTTTTCTTATCTTAGGCCAGCAAACTCTCCAGCAAGCCCAACAAACTGAGATCAAACAGGTTGCATTTGAGGGAAGGGACCTGCCTGACAGCAATTTCTGATTTGGGAAGTCTCACCTGCCCTCAGTGATACCCCAAGGACAACATTTTCTGACATTGCAGGTATGATATGATGAATGAGGCCGATCAGGTATCTCCTGTAGATTGATGCACTTTTAAAAAAAGAGCCCTCAGTACCCACAGCACAATTTCAGCAGAAGACACATGGAAGTGGAGGAGCTAGAACAGTATTATTTTGAATAATTTCAGTATTGCAGAGAAACCTTGTAACCTACCACAGGAGAAGAGAAACTTGGCCATAAATGACCCTGCCTGGGCTTGCAGCCTCAGCGTGAAGCACACGTGAGCAGCCTCTAACTCATCAGGGTCTCAGAGGTATACAGGAGTTAAGGCTGCTCTGACATCACTCCTGAATATAAAAAGTAATAAGTCAATGCTTTAGAGAAAAAACAGCATTTCCCCTGTTTGCCTCAGGCTCCCACTGCACAGCCCCTGTGCTCTGTGTGCCAGTGGCAGCCTGCAAAGGATCCCCATCGTTGCTTCATCTCACTAATTAGAGTTTACCTGCTGCAGATTACAACATGGGATTAGCATTAAGCAAGAGCTGTGCTGCTCACCCTCAGCCTGGTCCTGAGAAGTGCTGAGCAGCATTTTAATTCAGCCCTTCCTTGTAGGGAGGCTAAAACTTCATAACTTCTATTTAAAATAATAAATACACATACTTTTTTTATACCTCCAGGTTTGGGAAGGGTTTTCAATTCCCACCATAAATCAGACCCCAAAGGAACCCCTGTGTCACTGAAGGAGGTGTGAGAGCAGCAAAACCTCGGGAAATGCTTGTGACCCTGCAGGGCACAGAGAGAGAACTGCAACGGCAGTGCCACTGTTGGTGCCCAGCAGGTTAAACCCAGAGAGGCACTGCTGGGACAAACAGACCTGGGCTGGACTCCACTGGTACCAGCACCCCTGGTACCAGCTGGCACCAGTACTGACTGCAGCTGCACTGGTACAGACTGGTCCCAGCACTGACTGCAGCTGCACTGGTATCACCTGCACACCTGCACTGGTACCAGCTGGCACCAGTACTGACTGCAGCTGCACTGGTACAGACTGGTCCCAGCACTGACTGCAGCCACGGGTACCACCTGCACACCTGACAGGCACTGACACTGCCCCTCTCCTGCTCGGAGGTGCAGCTTCACACCCACAGTGAGACGCGTCCAGAGCGCCTTTCCCCATGGACAGTGTTCCCTATGGACAGAGTGCCTTTCCCTACATACAGAGTGTTCCCCGTGTCCAGAGCTCCTTTCCCCGTGTCCAGAGTGCCTTTCCCTATGTACAGAGTGTCCCCCATGTCCAGAGCGTTCCCCGTGTCCCGAGCACCTTTCCCCCACGGACAGCGTTCCCCATGTCCAAAGCACGCCTTTCCCCGTGTCCCGAGCGCCTTCCCCCGGTGTTAACCCCGTCCCCGCCGCGGGCAGGCCGGGCCCGGCCGGCTCAGGCAGCGCACACCCGGCACGGCTGCAGGCCGCTCTCGTCGCACGCCGGACACCGCAGCGCCCGGTAGGACTCCCGGAATCGGTTGGCCAGCATCGAGAACTTGCTCCCGTGGCACAGGGAGCAGGGAGCGCAGCCCGAGCCCTTGCACTGGGAACAGCCGTGCCCAGCATCGCCCTCCTGCAGCAGACACAGAAAAACACTTATTAGTGGGTGGGAGATACCAAAGTCAGGAGCATTCCTGGGAGAGGGAAGTTCTCTCTCCCAGCCTTTGCCATCACGTTGCTCCTGACACACCACTCTGCCCGTGACAATCAGTTCTCCACAGCAAGGACTTGGACAAAAAGGCTCCCACATGCTTGGGGACAATTTGTGGCTGCTGCTAGAAAATGAGCAGCAGAAAATGAGCAGCATACTCCAAACTCATCTTTCTCCTCTGCACAGCTCCACCCATCCTCCTGCCATTTCTTATCACACCATTTCCACTCTGTAGCCTCAGGTTTGAGCCACACTTCATTTCTTCAGGGATTGCTTGTCACCCTCTCTGCCCAAATCCCTCATCACCAGCATGCACGCTTTCTTTTGAGCTGTGCTTTGTGCCTGCCTCTCTCCCACTGTGCCAGGCAGCCTCTTTCAAATCCCACCTTGAAATTCCTGGGAGCAGAAGGACCGCAGTGACCCACGCTCAGTTCCATGAAACTGTATCAGCTCCACATGACAGCATTAGGTTTTGTGGGATCAAATCATGGTCAGACTAATTGGGATTCTGACCAACAAAGACTCCCCCGTGAGAAAGCAAATGTAAGGCACAACCTTATTTCAACTGATGCTAAAATTTTAGCCTGAAGCAGTCTCAGCCACAGAGCAGCTGTGTTTAGCCTTGTCAGGCTGGAGAAACTCTGGCCTGCTCTTATCCCACTGGGAAGGGTGACCAGGGATGGAGCCCAGCCAAGCCCTGTAAATGCCAGCCATCTCCAGGGGAAGAAATCAGTGGGAGACATGAGCACCTGGAGCCAGCATTGTCCCCAGAGCAGCATCTCAGCAGTGTTGGTCGTTATCTCCCGAGGGAAACAGAAAACATTTGCTTCTTATCCAAACTTAGCTGGGAGCCAGATACAGAGAGGGATGGGGCTCGGATGGTTGGACCAGGGTTGTGGGGAAAAAGCACATTCCATTTTCTCTTACCTGCACATACTGGCTGCAAGTGACCATATTCTCCACATCTTTTTTATGCCCGCCACTAAGGCGCTCTTTCTTCTCCCGGTACACGAATGTCCAGTCATTTATTCCCTCTGTCTGGATGATTCTTCTCATGAGCTCCTTCTGGTCCATCGGGGCACGGATGATTTTCAGGTTATTGGTGTAGATGATGATCTTGCCAAAATCTACAGCTGGGGAAGCCTGAAGAAGGAAGTTGCCAGTGTCTCACCAGGATAAATTCACTCTGCAAACACTGGTGGTCCCTTCCGGAAGAGTGTTCCCTGCCCCAGGCCAGCTCCCCTGACCACCCAGCAAACTGGTGGAGGTACAGCCAGCTGGGTGAATTTGTATTTTTTTCTAGTCATTTTAAAGCTAAACTTGGTCCAACATTTCCCTGAGAGCAGCACTTTGCTGACCTGGTCCCTCCTCCCTGGAGTCATATGGAGTTACTGGGGCCTATTGTTTTACACACTCTTCATATTTCACAGGCATTCTAAGTGTCTGTGTCAGGAAGCCGTGCAAAAGGAGACGTTCTCCTACAAATGCCCTGAGTCACATCAGCTGCTGCGGTGGCTGGTGCTCTCCTGGCAGTGGGCACCTGCTCCCTGTGGGGAGGAGCAGACACGGCTCTGCAAGCACCCAGTGCGTGTGGATGCAGCACAAGCTGGTACTGGACAGCATGGTCACTCCAGGTATCTGTGGCTGGGGACACTGGGGAGGAAGAAGAGCATTACCCAAGAATGCAAAACAAATTAAACGGGCTGGATAAGATCACAGCAGGGCACTGCCCTCGGGCAGGAGAGATGCATCGTGGTCTGATGTTTGCAGGCAAACTGCATGTCCAGTGTGTCAAGTATCAGCCATCTGGGCTTCCCACATGCAGCTTTGATGAGCACCAGGAATTAACAGACTTTCAGTGTGTTCAAATCTAGGCCATAAAAATTATTTACACATATTGTGCATGTACTGCCTCTTTATAAGGATTAAAGAAGCAGTTCTCTATCAGTGGCATTAATAACATGTTAAGAAAATAGCCAGTGAAACTAAGCTGGGATTGTCAAAGTAGCCAAAGAGGAATTCTGGCTGCCAGGGGATGCAGACAGTGATGGCAGCGCTGGCTTCCTGCCAGCCAAAGTCACACAACTTTAATATTTTAAATCTATCTCATTAACTTAACATCCTCCTTACATTTGACTGATCTAGATGCAGTAGGATTCCCATGTACAGATAGCAATAGGTAAGGAAATTCTCTTTTACTCTACCCAATGGACAGATGCAGACCAGACCAGGAGAAGCTGGAGCATCGCTGGCAGATGCTGTTCCCTCTTGCAGACCCTGAGGATCCTGCCACATGTGCCATATTCAGCACACAGAATTCCTGGAACAGTGGCTGGAGATTCACAAGCACCCTTTTCAAGTCCTGGCCTGACAGAAGAGTTTCATGTGGATGAGGCTGAGGTGTGAGGCTCCTGTCAGCACGTTCCCCCAAGCAGGATTTAGGCTGGAGCTGAGCCCAGAGGGGGACAGGCAAGGGCAGCCCTTACCCTGCAGGGGCTGGCAGGGGACAGCCATGGGTGAGGGCAGCCCTTACCCTGCACAGGCTGGCAGGGGACAGCACTTACCCCGCAGAGGCTGGCAGAGGACACGATGGGCAGTATTTCCCCGCACAGGCTGGCAGTGGCACAGCCATGGCCATGGGCAGTATTTCCCCACACAGGCTGTCAGGGCACAGCACTCACGCCACACAGGCTGGCAGTGGCACAGCACTCACCCCACACAGGCTGTCAGGGGACACGGTGGGCAGTATTTCCCCTCACAGGCTGTCAGGGCACAGCACTCACCCCACACAGGCTGTCAGGGCACAGCACTCACCCCACACAGGCTGGCAGGGCACAGCACTCACCCCACACAGGCTGGCAGGGGACACCCATGGACAGCACTCACCCCGCACAGGCTGGCAGGGACACGGTGGGCAGTATTTCCCCTCACAGGCTGGCAGGGCACAGCACTCACCCCGCACAGGCTGTCAGGGGACACGGTGGGCAGTATTTCCCCGCACAGGCTGGCAGGGCACACCCAAGGGCAGCACTCACCCCGCACAGGCTGTCAGGGCACAGCACTCACCCCGCACAGGCTGGCAGGGACACGGTGGGCAGTATTTCCCCTCAGGCTGTCAGGGCACAGCACTCACCCCGCACAGGCTGTCAGAGGACACGGTGGGCAGTATTTCCCCTCACAGGCTGTCAGGGCACAGCACTCACCCCGCACAGGCTGTCGGGGACACGGTGGGCAGTATTTCCCCTCAGGCTGTCAGGGCACAGCACTCACCCCTCACAGGCTGGCAGTGCACAGCACTCACCCCGCACAGGCCCGTCCCTGGGCGGCAGTCGCGGAGCAGGCCCGCACTGCCCAGCAGCCGCTGGTGCTGCTCCTCCCGCAGCACGCTGATCCTGCGGGCGGTCAGGGCCGTGGGCCAGCAGAGGCTGTCGCTGCTCCCCGGCGGCTCCCCGGGCCCGCACAGGGGCTCCCCGGGCTCGAAGCTGTGGCGCAGGAAGCGCCGCGAGCGCTCCTTGGCCGGGGGCTCCAGCTCCTGGCCGTCCTCGTAGACCTGCTTGAGCACGCGGCCGCTGCAGGCCGAGGAGATCCTGAACCTCACCCTGCGGGGCCGCCCCTCGAGCTGCTGCTGCTGCTGGGGCTCCTCCATCACCCGGGCCCAGCTGCAGCTCCCGCAGAGCGGCCCCAGGAGCTCCCGGCCCAACAGAAAACACTTCCAGCCTCCCCCCACACATGATGTATAATTCAAGGTTTCTAGTAGTTCCTCTCATCTTACAGCAAAACTGACTCCACTCTATTAAATATTGATAGGAATTCACAAAGAGAAAATATCACTGGTAGTGAAGTCAAAAGCAGGTTGGTGAGTGGGGGCCAGGCTGGACACCACAGCAAGAAAGGAGTTAACCTGGGAGGAGAGAATTAAATGGGAAACTCTACCCCTGTTTCTGAAACCATGGAAATGCTTCTGCCACGTGCTAAGAACTACCCCAAATACATCATCCCAGTAGCTTTTCATAATTTTCTGACAAGGTAAAAAGTTAAAAAGACAAGTTCAGAGAAAAAGCAATCCAGCCTCACAAATTGCAAATTAAAATGAATAATTCCTCTCCCATTCTCACACTGAAACCCTGAGAGAACAAAGCTCAGTTTCATTTAATCGAATGCATTCCTCTACAGGTTGAGAGATCTAATTGAGATATTCTCTCGTTAGTGCTCAATCCCTATTTGTAATTCTTGATGCCTTTTAGGGCCTTTTGGGCCATTCTGGGTTTGGTTTTCATTTTTAGGAGACAGTCACTCATGCAGCCCCAGCTTCCTTTCCCCAGCACTGCCAAACCTCCATCTCCAGGCAGCCTGGGACCCAGACACATCCCAGGACAGCCCATCCTCGGAGATGCCCCTGTCGGCCAGAGTGGGACCTCACTGGCCTGGTCTCTGTCACTGAGGGTTTGGTTCCTGTGCCCATCCCTGCCTGGGCACCTCGAGCTCCTCTGACCTTTCAAGGGGTAAAATAAAGAGCACGTGTGGTACAAACACATCTACCAGGTAACTGCTGTCTGGGCTTCAAACATCTCCCAACACTTACTTGAACCACGTAGGTCCCCAACAGGAGTTATAATCTCTTTTTTGGGTTTTTTTTTTTGCATTCCAAGATTTTAGTACATATCCACCATTACAATCCAGGGGGATTCCGCCTTGGCAGGATGTAGGCAGAGGGCTTCATTTAACTTCTTTCAGCTCAAATCCAGCACTGTTAAAGCTTAATGCTCTCAATAGGTTAATTCATTATCTTTTAAAAGTTTATTAATGAAA
The DNA here is from genome assembly GCF_051311805.1 of Agelaius phoeniceus. Classification (NCBI taxonomy): domain Eukaryota; kingdom Metazoa; phylum Chordata; class Aves; order Passeriformes; family Icteridae; genus Agelaius; species Agelaius phoeniceus. The sequence goes on along the minus strand of NC_135279.1, from coordinate 485,368 downwards.
TCCTAGGATGACACATTAGAAGCTGCCTGCTGATAATTCCACTGCACAGCCCTTCCACCAACCAAACAGCCACCACGAGCAGTTTCTGTCACTACAGACCCGCTCTGAGGGTCCCCTGGGCTGCGGGAAGCCTCAGCACAAGGACGGTAGAAAACGTTTCCTGCCCCAAGAGAGCAGGTCTGAGCACGCCTGCGAGAGCTCCCGGCCCCGGAGCCGCCCTTGGCACGGCTCAGCCCCGCTGCAGCGCTGCTGCCAGGCTCCTTCCCACCCCACACGACACAACCTCGCTTTGTATGAAAATTCGGATTTGCATGGCCTCAGCCCCGCTGCAGCGCTGCTGCCAGGCTCCTTCCCACCCCACTCGGCACAACCTCGCTCTGTATGAAATCTCGGATTTGCATGAGCCGCACCGGGCTCCTGCTGATTCCCTTGGGAAGGCGGATCCACCCCTTCCCCTGCGAACCCACTGAATCCAGCCTCAGAACTGCTGCTCTTCAAAGGGTCCCCAGCGGCCACAACCCGACACAAATCGCACTGTGAGGTACCTCAATTGGAGCTCATTTTCTTTTGATTGAGGGAACAATCAGGCAGGAAAGGCAGTTCAAAGCAGCAATGAGAGAACAGAGCAGGAGCACCACTGCGAGCCGAGCAAAGCCACGGTGGCAGCACAGTTATCCACAGGTGCTGCCCCGGCTCGGATCCAGACCGTGCTGCTGGCACAGCCCCTGCTCGGCGGGACTCAGCCGGGCACGGCCGGCCCGTGCCTCCTGCTGCCCGTGTCACCCCCGGGCCGGGACACAGCTGCCCGTGTCACCCCTCGCTCCTTTGTGCCCGTGCGCTGGTGACTCTTGCGAAGCGAAGTTCCCCAAACGGCCATTCCGCATTTCTGAGCTGTTCTGAACACCCCGAGTCAGTGCTCCCACATTAAATACCCAAACGGGGACTTGCCGGGTGCTGTTTGAGGAGGCCACCCCCAGCGCCACCCGCAACCCCCGGAGCCCGCAAGGTGCGGGGACAGGCGCTCAGCCTGCGGGGCTGGCACGGGACGGGCGGCTGCGGGAGCCCCGGCACGGGATGGAGGAGCCCTGGCAGGGGCGGCTGCGGGATGCGGGAGCCCCGGCACGGGCGGCTGCGGGATGCGGGAGCCCCGGCACGGGCGGCTGCGGGATGCGGGAGCCCCGGCACGGGCGGCTGCGGGATGCGGGAGCCCCGGCACGGGCGGCTGCGGGATGCGGGAGCCCCGGCACGGGCGGCTGCGGGATGCGGGAGCCCCGGCACGGGCGGCTGCGGGATGCGGGAGCCCCGGCACGGGCGGCTGCGGGATGCGGGAGCCCCGGCACGAGATGCGGGAGCCCCGGCACGGGCGGGTGCGGGATGGAGGAGCCCCCGCCGCCCGCACAGCCCCGCAGCTCCCGGGGCCAGCGGGGGTTTGTTTCCCACAGCCCGCACGAGCCTTACTAAAAATGCAACAAAAATAATTTAGCATTCAACAGTGAAGTCATTAAGCTGCACGACCTAGATGATCACAGCACTATATTTGACTTCAGACTCTGTTCCAGTGCATTTTAATGACATCTGTCTCCCGAGCGTGGGGCCCGTGCTCCCCCCGCAGCAGGGGAGGATGGGGCGGCCGGGGGCTCTGCAGAGCACAGAGCCAGCCCCTGCCCTGAGCAGCACAGCAGCAAAGCTGGGCCCAAAGAGAGCCACAGGCAGCTGGACTTTGAAGACATGTTTCCACCTGCAAGCTTTGCTGGAAAAGGCTTTGTTGTGCTGTTCTTCCTCAGAGCAAGCCCTCCTTGCCCTGCACAGGGAGCAGGATGGGGATGAGCACCAGGCTCTCAGCTGCAGCAGAGCCCTGCTCACATCACCACGAGCTCACAGCACCCGGGAGCCAGGTGCCAGCACACCAGGGACGTGTCCCAACAGCCCATGTGACACAAAGAGCATGGGAGGGCATTCACAGAGAGCCTGCACAGCCATCACTCCCTCTGGCCTGGCAGCCTGCACCTGGATTTCATCATTCCTTGTGCCAGGGGATACTGGCATCTGCAGCTAGAAGTGAACCTCAAAAAACACAAGTGTTCTGCTAACTCCTGCTCAGGAGTTTCCCATTCAGCAGCACTGAGACAGTCTCAGCTGGCACTGTTTTTTTCAAACCTGTCCACGTGAGCCAAGGCAAAGGCCTGCTTCCAGCTGTCTCCAATTGATATCTGCCAGCAGCTCAGAACATCTGTAATCTTTTATCTGACATTAAACAACACATTTTTAAATGAACAACTTTTAAAGGGTGTAGAAGTTTTAAAATAGGATCTGCCCCAGCCAGAGCTGACAGGTCATACAGTGCTCAGGGCTGGCTGTGCCCTGTGCAGGGTTTGGTTTGGGATCCCCAGGGGTACCTAATGCAGTCCCCCCCAGTCAGTCTGGTCAGTGTTCCAGCTCCTACCGAGATGCACTGGATTTGTTTGGATTAGCAGAAAACAGGCACAAAAGAGCAGCACACAGGAGCTGCAGTGGGTGGCACCTGCACAAGCAGCCCTGGCACTCACTGCCCTAACACCACTGTTTCCAAAGCAGGGAAACGCTGCAGGATTGGCTCAGGTGTGAGCTCTGATGTTCAGATCAGGAGGCACTACAGTCTGTCTCCAGCAACCTGACCCACACCGAGCATTTTTGGCATTCCTGGCCACCACCATCCTCTGCCAGGAACTTACACAGACGTGCTTGAAGTACTGGCCAGGTGGGTGGTTCCTGCTGTGGGCAGGCACAGATCCTGTGAAAATCCAAGGAGTGAAGCAGGAGTTTTCTTCCCTCCCAGTGAGAGCACAGCCCTGGCTCCTGCAGAGGGAGGGTGGGTAGAGCCCAGCATCTCTGGGCTGGGGGGTTTGGTGTGTCCCACTCCCCCAGAAGCCCTGCAGCCATCAGTGGCGAGCAGAAGCTGATCGCTCACTGTCAGCATGGGCATTCCCAAACATCCCTCCCGTACCCCAATCCTTGCTCCAAAGAGAGCTGAACACGGCACCCCCAGCCTGCCTTCGGGGCTGGGACACGGCGGGAATGGAGCAGCAGTGCCGTGGAGGGCAGCAGCCCCTGCACACATCAGGCACGGCCGGGACAGGCTGGGCTCAGGGCTGAACCTCTGATGCAAACATCCAGCCCCTCCTCGGGAGTCCTGAGCGCCTAATTAGAGCTGAACTAAGGAGTGATGTCATGCTGCATCACCTGCCTCATGAAGGGGCTGACAGGGCTTCCTTTTGTGCTCAGCCTGCTGTTTTCACAAGCTGCCAAAGTCACGGGTTATTTAAAATTCCGGATGCTTTAACACTCCAGTGTTAAAGCTGGATTCACAAGTCACGAGGGTGCACACACACAGAGCTGCACGCACACACCTTCACACCTGCCGGGAGCCCGCGGGACTCCGTGCTCCAGGAGCCGGGAAGCTCGGGAGGTTTCCCCGTGCCGCAGAAGGCAGGGCCGGCCCGCTGCGCATTCCTGCGGGCTGGAGTCAGCGGGAGCGGAGACGCCCAGCACCGCCGGGAGAGCCGGCAGGCCCGGGATGGCAGCCAGCTCACGCTGCACCTGCCTAAGTAAGCACAAAAATCCTCAAGTCACAAAGAAACAAAGGAGAAAACAGGAAAAAGAGCTTCAAAGAGGGAAATTCCCGGGTGCTGAGTTTTGGCTACAGACACAACTCTGCCTGGGCTTCTCCCGAGAGCAGCAGCACAGCCTGGGACCAAGCCCAGAGAATACGTGTGCAGCGGGCAAGGAGCAGCCCAGGCACTGGCCAGGGCAAGGGGCACTGCCCACCCAGAGCACACGGGCAGGGAAACGGCCCTCGCTGGATAAAGCCAGCTGGTGATGGAAGCGAGCCCCCAGAGCACTGCTCTGCCCTGCAGAATGGAAGGACACTGCTCTGCCAGCACAGGGGCACTCCACCACAAGGGCTTGAGCCCCCTGTGCATTCCCAGTGGCTCAGAAGCAGCCTGGTGCTGCTCCAGACCTCCTCCCACAGGCAGCTCTGCTCTGCAAGCAGGAGCTCTGGGAGAAGCCCACTCAAACAGAGCCCCCAGAGCCAGCAGCTGGCCTAGTCAGTCCCCAGCAGTAAAGCAGCAGCAGCACACCTGCAGTGCTTCGGTCAGCGCTCACCTCTCCAAGCTGCCCCTCCTGCTCTGCACCATCCCCTCCTGGAGCTGGGGGCTCAGGGCAGCAGGATTTATAGCCTGCTCCTGCCTGCAGCACTTACTGGTGGCCAGAAGCACCTGGGGGCCTTGCAAGCAGCAGGGCCATTTCCATGGGTTTAATTAGGTAACTGGAGCCTGTTGTTTTCTGCTGTCAAACCTATGTGGAAACCAGCTTCTGGGGGCCTGTGTTCAGGTCTATACTGCTTGGAAACCCTGAAATCTTGTCTTGGAGGATTAAAACTGCATCCCTGCAGGTTCAGCACTGATGGGCAGATCCCAGAGGAGCAGGATGCTGTTCCGTGGTTCTCTCTGCACTGCAGGGAAAAAGAAGCAGTGTAACAGAAGCCCAGAGCTGGTGGGGGGCGCTGGGCACTCTCTGCTGAGGGCCAGGGGCTCACAGGCAGCTCCAGCTCCCAGCAGAGCAGAGGGGCTGCCCACTGCCCCCCTGTCCGTGTGGGGAGGCTCCAGCCCTGGGCCGTGCAGCTCAGAGGTATCAGAGCTGGTTTGTGTCTGCCCCACGGGCTCACAGCTTCAATCGCCCCCATTCCATTCCTGCCAGGTGCAGGGACCAGGCAGCAGGAGGAGGAAGAGGAGGAGGAGCAGAAGCAGGTGGCCTGGGTGACCTCCCCAGTCACAGGAAGGACATGTCCATCCTCTCTCACTGCTGCTCAGCCTGGTTCCACCGCCAACTACTCCTAATGACACTTCAACAAACACACAACAAGCTGTCTTCATGAAAATCAGTGAATAAATTTAATTTAAAAATACTTTTCTATTTCTGGGCAGGCACCACTCTGCTCCAGCTACTTCAGAATCAGCTGAAGCCTGCACAGTGCCCAACAGCCAGACTGCACAAGGCTGTAATGGCAAAACACAGCATTCAGCCCTCTGTGAGCTTAATTAACAGCTCCCCTCACCCCTCCTCTTTATGAAGTGTAGATGGGGTCTCAGTGTTTGGCTTCCACCCTCCAGCTGATGTGTACGTACCTCGTGAAGGGGAAAAAAGGAAAAGAAAGCCTGAGCCGTGCAGCTGCCCCAGGGTTTGTCCCTGTGGGGCCCCTGGGGCTGTGGGGTGGGCATGGAGCAGGGCAGTGGTGCCCGCTGCTGCTGCTTCCCACACCAGGCATTGGTTTGAGAGGTGGAACATTTCAGAGGCTCTTTCTCTGCTGGCTGCAGGTCCCCCCAGTCTGCACATCCCTGCAGAGTCACGCTGGCCTAATTATGTCTTGAGGCAAACACAAGTTATTTACTGAGAGTGCAGGGCTCTGCCTGGGCACCGCCGTGCGCTCAGAGCCCACAGGCAGCGGGCACTGCCCCCAGGAGCGGCCATCCCATGCCAGGAGGGCACTGCCAGCCTGGCCCTGGGGTCTGCAGACACAGGCAGGGCCTGCCGTCTCCCCTGCCAGCAGCAGCGCTGGGCGCCGTGCTTGTGGGTGGGTGGGAGGGTGAGCTGCCAGCTCAGATCTATAATCTGTAGCAGCTTGTAAGAGGCACCCCCTCTCCCTGCCCTCCGGGAGCTAAAAACAGCCTGAAGGTCCCTCTTCCCCCGGGGAGGAGGCATGTGGCATCCACTTGCACGGTGCAGAGTGGCTGAGGTTTTTATCCGCCCTGGAGGTGCTGCCGTGCTGGGCCCTCAGGGCACGCACAGCCCTGGCTGCTGCAGGGCTGCAGAGGCCACTGAACCCCAGCCCTGTGCCCTGAGCTCCTGGGCATGATGAGGACAAAGCTGCTCCGCTTTGCTTTGGGATCCACTGGATCCATTCACAGTTCTGTGTCCTTTCTCATCTAATCAGATGAAAATACAAACTGAGTGCTAATCACGGAGCACAAATAGGGAAGAGTACGTGAAAAAGAAAAACAACCCTCACCATCTTTGTCTTCAGTAAAGTTTAAGTCATTTTGAACCACTGGCAGAGGAGGTGAAGCTGCTTGCAGCATCCCTCATTGCCAGTGTGAGCCCCACCAGCCCAGCACACACCAGCACAGCACAGGCTGCAAAGCAGCACCAAGCACAAGGAAACTGGAGATGAAACACAGTGGGGTCATTGGCTCCTGGCATTATCCTGAAGATGTTTGTCAACATTTTAGTGTAGCCAAATAGCCACTATACTACAGAAATACAGAAATATTTTGTTTTGACATAATCATAATCTGGGGGGGAGAACTTTTGAAAAAACACATTAACCCTTTCCACACTGTACTTCTGAAGAATCCTGAGAGTAGGGCAGGGACAGCTGCAGCCTGCTGGCATTATCTGAGACATCCTTGCATTTACAGTCTTGTTCTCTAACATTTGTAGTACTCTTATGTTGAAAACACAGGGCTGAAATGCAGCAAGGTTTGTAAGGAAAGTGGTCTTGGGCCTTAACTGCCCCTCCTGCTCTGCTTAGGCAATCCATCAGTATGTGCGAGCAGGCAGTCCCGAGATAGGGATTCAGCTGATAAAGGGAATGCAAATTGCAGGTACCGAGGTGATGCCTGGCCTCCCTGGCCAAAGCCAGTGCCTCGTTGGGCAGGAAGGGGCCCCTGGGACCCCTCTGGCTGTGCTGGGCTCAGGTCCCGCTGGGCTGGGCTCGCACACGGACCCTGAGCTGGCCGTGCTCAGCACCCGGCTGTGCCCCCCTTGCCCGGGCACCAGCGCGCTGCCGGCCGGCCCGGAGCTGGGAGCCCTGGCAGTGCTGGAGCTCAGATGCTCAGAGCACCAGAAGGCGCTCAGAGGGTCAGCCCGGCCCCGCTGGCGCAGTCCCGGTGCCCCTGTGCCAGGGGCGGGCCGGGGTGAGCATCCCCCGATCGCGACAGGAGCGATCGCACCGGGCGCAGGCAGCCGGCTCCGGGCTGGTCCGGCACCCGCAGCAGGCCCGTGCCAGCCCGCACAGGGTGCCAGGGGTGCCAGGGGTGCCAGGGGTGCCCCGTGCCCTCGGTGCACCGCGGCTGAGCTGCGGGAGCTGCAGGCCCGGGCTTGAGCCGCGCCGAGCGCGGCCCCGCAGCCGGAGCCGAACAGGTTGGACGGCTCCGGGCCGTGGGAGGAATAATCGCTCGGGGTTGATTCAGCGAGCTGAGGCGGCCAAACCGGGCGGGGATGTCACTGCGGAGCCAGCCGCGGCACGGCCGGCTACCCCCGGCCAGCGGTGCCGACTGAAGGACTTTTTCCAGAGCCGCGGCGGGGCGGCGTGCGGGTGTGCGGGGTGTGCGGCGTGCAGGTGTGCGGCGTGCAGGTGTGCGGAGTGTGCGCGGGGTGTGCGCGGGGTGTGCGGGGTGTGCGCGGGGTGTGCGCGGAGTGTGAGCGCGGTGTGCGGTGTGCGCGGGGTGTGCGCGGGGTGTGCGCGGGGTGTGCGGGGTGTGCGCGGTGCAGGTGCGCGGGGTGTGCGCGGTGTGTGCGGGGTGTGCGCGGGGTGTGCGGCGTGCAGGTGTGCGGAGTGTGCGCGGGGTGTGCGCGGGGTGTGCGGGGTGTGCGCGGGGTGTGCGCGGGGTGCGCGGGGTGTGCGCGGAGTGTGAGCGCGGTGTGCGGTGTGCGCGGGGTGTGCGCGGGGTGTGCGGGGTGTGCGCGGTGCAGGTGCGCGGGGTGTGCGCGGTGTGTGCGGGGTGTGCGCGGGGTGTGCGGGGTGTGCAGGTGCGCGGGGTGTGCGCGGGGTGTGCGCGGGGTGTGTGCAGGTGTGCGCGGGGTGTGCCGGGTGTGCCGGGTGTGCCAGCGAGCGCCGCCGCAGCCGGAGCCCCGCACCGCAGGTCGGGGCTGATGCTTATCACGGCCTCTCATCTCCCGAGCTGTGGATTTTTCCGTGCCGTGTCAGCCCCGCTGCGCGGAGCGGGAGCGCTGCAGCCTGCCCTGCGCTCCGCTGCCCCTGCCCGGCTCCGGGACCCCTGCCCGGCCAGCAGCCCCTGGGCTCCGGCGCTCAGCCCCGGCCGCAGCCCCGAGCCGTCCCCTGGCTGCAGCTGAGTCAGGGGTGACTCATTTGGAGCGGGCTGCGGGCGCAGCGAGTGCGCTCAGATTGGCTGCGAGCGCAGCTCTGGATGTAGGTGGCTGCGTTACACGCTCCGGCAGCAGCGCAGCTCTGCTCCGCGCTCCCTCCTCCTCCTCCTCGCCCTCCGTGCAGGATTGCTGCCTGAGCCCGGGCTCTGCTTCTCGCGGGAGGGCAGCTCAGGCGGCTCCGGTGGATGCGGGCTGCGGACGGCCCCGGCCCCGCTCCTGAAGGGGCTCTGCGCTGAAGATGGATGATTTGGCTCTCCTTGACCTGTTGGAGTGTCCCGTGTGCTTTGAGAAGCTCGACGCCACAGCAAAGGTGCTGCCGTGCCAGCACACGTTCTGCAAGCCTTGTCTGCAGAGGATCCTGAAATCGCAGAAGGAGCTGCGGTGCCCCGAGTGCAGGACCCTCGTCCTGGGCAGCATTGAGCAGCTGCCCTCCAACCTGCTCCTCATTCGCCTCCTGGATGGAGTCAGGTGCGGACAAAGCGTCAGCAGGTTTGGCTCGGTGCAGAGGTCGGGGGTCCTGTCGTCCCCCGCCTCCATCAGGAGAGTCCCCAGGGGGCTGCAGCTGCACCAGCACCGGCTGGCAACCAATCCCCGGATCCACATGGAGGGGGTAAGGAGGCTCTTACTTCTTTCTTCTGCCTATGAGCGTAGAAAGGTTCCTGCTGTGTGCCCAGAGCCAGGAACCTTCTCTGCTAGCAGCGCTGCAGAGTGCTTGAAGTGAGACTGAGTGTTTTGTGTGCACATTTGGCTGCTGTTTCCGTGTGATATTTGACTCTTTCCAGCTCACTACAGCAGAAAGTGACTCCCAGGCTGAGACAAAGCCAGCCTGCCCTTCTTACAGAAACTTCCCAGCAGCTCTTTTCTCCCAGAGTTTTCAGATGCTTCCTGGCTTTTGAGGGCATTTCGGGTGCTTGGACTTTCAGGCAGTACACTGCTTTTGACTGATAGCCATTAAGTCAGTAATTGCAGAGCTGTAACTGTTAGTGGTGGAGAAGGTATTTCCATAGCTGCACCTCAGTTTCCCCGCACTGGAAGAGAAGGGAGGGGGTGCCCAATGCAGCTGCTGTTGTTCAGTCCAAAGTTATTGGAAGTTCACTAGTTAAGGATTTTAAATTTGACTCACTTATGACTGTACCTAGGGATGATTTACTAGGCTAATTTTAAAATTCTAAGTTCTTTCCATCATTTTCTTTAACAATACAAAAGCTTTTCTTGAATAATGAGGACAGGATATTAGACCTGTTAAAAGAGCTTGGCTCAGTTGGAATTTAGGGAAGAGACTTGTGGCTTCACCTTTCCCACATTATATTCCTGGATTTCCATTTCTCTCACCTGAACTGCTCTGTACATTGCCTCTAAAGCTTTTTAATAACACTCAGCAGCTGGGCTGAAAGGGCTGCTGAGCCCCAGAGCCTGCTCAGAGCTCTGCAGGTCTGGAGGCACAGCACAGGTGTTGTGCCCAGGGAGCCGTGCAGGTGCTGCTGTGTCCTGTGGGTGTGAGCTGGCACAGGCAATCTCTGTGGTGTTGGTGAGGGATCTGATGGATCTCACACCAAACCAGGCATCCCTCAGGAGCTCCTGTCCCTGGTGTTCCCTCTGTGCAGCCTGAGCCCAAGGCACCGTCCAGGGAGCACAGGCAGGGACAGGGGCAGGTCCTTGGCTGGGGGCTCCCTCCGCAGGGCCCTGCTCAGGGTCAGACCCTTGCTGGGAGCCCCCAGCCCTCCGGGAGCTGTTGGGGGACAAACCCTGGTGCAGGGGACAAACCCTGCAACAGTGACAGCCTTCAGGCACTGCCACCCGGGCAGCATTGCAGCTGACAAGGAGAAGGTTGTAGATTGTCCAACTGGACTCTCCTGGCCCTGGATAAAAGAGCACAAATACACTTGTCTGGCTTTCTTCTCTCTCACTCATTTCATGTTTCTTTAACTGGTTCTCAGGACAGGTAGGAACTTGCTGCTGGTATATAATGGCAACATCCATCCATCCATCCATAGCTCCCAAAAGCTTTTAAGACCAAACTTAAGACCAAACTCCTGGGAATCAGCAGAGCCAGTGAGCACTGGGGGAGCTGTGGCTGGCTCCCTGGCACTGGGACAGCCCTCTGAGCTCCTGTGCCTCTCTGGGAAGGGATATAAAACACATTACACTGAAATACTCTTAGACTTAATTAGGTACTTAATTATAAAACACTTTGGAATCCTCTGCTGCGAGGTGAAGAATGCAACTATTAGTCACATTTTGGCTTTAGTGGTTTGAAATACCTGCATTCAGGACCAGACATTGCTTTGGGTACTCCAGTGGGATGTTAATGGGTTTGGAGCCTCCCCTGAGCTGGCACTCAGTGACAGCAGCACATCACCCAGCACAGCAGGGACACATTTGAAAGTGCCCATGCAGTGCAAAGATGAGACAGTGCTGAGGGTGACTTGTCACCACCCTACCCCTGGATGCTTGAGTTCCAGGGTCACCTGAAGGAACCTGGGTAAGCAGAGACCTGCAGATGCTCGTGAACCTCAGAGCAGATTCTCTCTGCCAGGAGTCACAGTGAGAGCAGCTGCCCTGCAGTGCTGCTCACCCCACCACAGCTCTCCCTGGGTACTGGAACTGCAGTGTCCATGTGCTGCTGCAGCACAGGGTCACAGCTCCCCAAACAGACTGCCCCAGCCTGCAAGGGCTGCTGATCACCCACCACCAGTGCTACAAAGCAGACACGACTGGTGTGCTCCACACAGCTCTGCAGCCAGAGCCACCACCCAGCCAGGATGGGGGCCAGCCTTGGCAGCTCTATAAATAAACTTCCTTTACTCCCTGGGGCTGAGAACATCGCAAGTTTGATCAAAGTTTCTCTCTCAGCAGAGAGGTTTCCTTGCCAGCTCTTTGCTCTTCATGCTCACGAGCATCCATGAAGGCAAAAATAAAACCAATCCCTCATCACCCAGCGAGCCAAGAGCTCATCTCCCTGTGAGCAGGAGGAGCCAGCAGGCCCCCGTGGAGCTGCTGGGTTAGCGCAAACACAGCCCTGCTTTGCAGGCAGGAATTTCCCAGAGCCAGCTGTTAAAAACCAGGGAATTTTCTAATTGCAGCCCATCCCAAGCGATTTATTTGCTGGCATTTAAATCCCTTTTGAACGCACTTCCTCCGAGCAGCCGTGGTGTGGGCACGTGCTGGCCGTGTGCACGTGGAGCAGTGCGGGTGCGCCAGGGCCCGGCCTGAGCCCGGCTCTGCCCCTGCTGCTCCTGGCCAGGCCTTCAGCTCTCCAACAGCAGTGCGGGGAGGACTTCGGATTTTCCAAATCTCCACATAAGAAACTGTCTGGAATTTAAGAATAAAGGGACTTGCTGGGAGGTGTATGCGTAAATAAGGCACGCTGGAGCCTTTGAACTCCGAGGAGCCGCCCCTGGCATGTGCCAGGTGTGGTCACAGCCTGTGCTGAGCTCCTCTCACCTGGCTGCAGCCCCAGCCGAGCTGGTGAGCAAGCAGAGCGTGTGTGCTGAGGTGTGCACGAGCCTCCCACGCTCTTCAGGGGGGCAGGATGACCCCTGCAAAACCCATCCAGGCACTGAGCAGCTGCTGGGGTGCTGAACCTGGTCATGCAGCAAACATGGGACACTGAGCCAGAGGAAAAAAGTTCCCAGTGTGACAGCTTGCCTTAGGAAAACACGGACCACGCAGATTTAACTGTGACTTGGGCTATTTTCTCTTTGCATGAACTGAGTGCTCAACACCCCCTTCCAGCATTTCATGGGAGATAGACAGATAACACCTCTATTGGGATAAAAATACTCTGCACTCCAACGTCCCACCTTCACACGGACGTCTATAGATAGTGCCTGCGTCTTGGTATTTTCTTCTCCTCCAGAGTCATCTCCAACTCCTTTCTGCCTTTGACAGACAGGACTTGGATTGCTGGAGCTTCTTGTTCAAAGCAAACTCCATGTTTGCACCTGGCAGAGGCAAGCAAGTTTCCTGGCCCCCTCACTGATCCAACCCCCTTCCCACCCTCCCTAGCCCCCAGCAGTTCCTGTGCAGTCCCAGCAATGACCTCAAAGTGTGTGTCCCATGCTCTGGGCTGGCCAGGAGCTCTGAGGTGTCACACACCCGCGGGTGCTGCCCAGGCCTGGGCTCTGCCTGATGTGCTGCTGCTGGCTCCTTTCCCCCAGAGCATCCTCGCAGCCTGGGGTGGGTGGGGTTGTGCCACAGAGCCCCTCAGCTGGGCACCGAGATGCTCCATGTGGCTGCACAATTCTGGGTGGCCTTACAGCCTTTCTGGAGGCAGGATTTGTCCCAGGTCTCCTCCACCACCGTGTCCCATCTGGGTTTGTCTCATTCCAGCAGAGCAAGGAGCTGCTCCCACAGTGCTGGTGGCACCTTGGACCAGGCATTGGTGTGTTCTCTCCCTCTGCATGCAGTTCTAGCACTTTTATCTACTACAAAGAGAGTCAACGTAGGCTGATGGACAATGCACAGCCCAGAAGCTGCATGAGCACCAGAGCCAGCACAGGCACCCCTGGGTGGTACCTCTGGCTCTGGAAACCCAAGGACCTCCACAGCCAACAGCAGGAGCCAGTTTCCCTGGTTTTACAAAATTAGGTACCAAGCTGCAAACACATAAAAGTGTTTTAATTTGTTTCCAAGGCAATGAGTCAGGCTCAGATGGCGAGTCAGGAATAGCACAGCAGGGCTCCTCTGCAGCTCACCTGCACAGTGCTGTGGTCAGGCAGGAGCCCCGAGGTCTGAGCCCCCCCTCACACCCTGCTGCTCACTGGCCACTGTCCCTGTGTCCATGGGGCCGGTCCCTGGCCCGAGTTTGGGTTTTCCCTCTGCAGGGAGGGCTGGGGAGGAGGCACCGTGCTGTGAGCTCTGCAGGCGCAGGGCTGGAGCCCCAGGGTCCCCACTGAGGGACAGGACAGCTGTCCCTGCTGCCAGCACTGGGCCTGCAGAGCGGCCAGGCCCTGTGCCCACTGGCAGAGCTGCCCACGGTGCCAGGGCTGGCAGTGCTGGCTGAGCAGCCACACCAGCCACACTCCCTTTCCCAGCACAGGAGGCACAGAACCAGCAGGGAGAGGGCTGGGGAGCAGCAGCAGGGAGCAGGATGCAGGTTTCCTCCCTGCACAGCAAACAGCCTCTCCTGAGAGGTGCTGCTGAGGCAGAGCATCGTGACTGGGCACGCCGAGGGCTGGCACCGTTTGCTTGGTGCAGCTCACACCCATGACACACAGCCCAAGCACTGCCCGGGCCTGCTGACAGCAGCGGGGCCCATCTGCTCCTGCAGCAGCCAGCCAAGGGCCTGGAGGGCTGGGTGCCCACTCTGCAGCCCCAGCTGCTGGGACCCAGTGCCAGCCCACCCCTGCCACATCCCCTGTGTCCTGTCCCAGAGCTGTCCCTGCTGTCCCCGTGCCTGCAGCTCTGCCCTCGCCCCACCAAGCCACGCTCAGGCCCAGCTCCAGCCCTGGGCACTGCCCCTGCTCACCTGGATGTCCCCCGTGGCCCACGCAGGCCCAGTGCAGCCCTGGGGCATCCCCAGCACGGGGCCAGGCGTTCCCCTGGGCGCTGGGGGCCAGCAGTGCCACCTCAGCACCTCTCACCCTCCCCATCAGAGAAGCTGCTCTGTGTTTTCTTTAATCATTTCTCGCGTTTTCCATGCCACCTTTGCATTCCAAAGCCAGGCCACGTTCAGAAGTGACATGGGCCTTGATGCTGTGGTACCCAGGGCTGTGAGTGGGCACAGGGGGTAGGAGCTCCCAGTCCCTCTGCACTGCCCCAGCCATGGTGCAGATAGAGCAGCACAAAAGCAGCTAAATCCACTCAATTCACATCCCCAGCACCTCCCCGTGATGGCCCAGGAGCAGGTGGCCACCAGCATTGGCCATGGCCAGGGCTGGGCTCCCATTTGGGCAGGCCCAGGGGGAGTGGGGGAGCTCCAGGGCTGACGTGAGCAGGAGGGACTGGCTCTGTTCTCCCTGGTGCTCACAGTCTACGTGTGCTTGGAAGACAGGAACAGTTCTCCTCAGGGAAGAAATAATGCAGAAACCACCCAACTGTCTGAATCCTCAGAATATAATTATGTGAAGAGATTGAAATGACAAGTTCACTTTTGAAGGTTTTGTTCTCTGTGACAAGGCTGAAGTTATCTCCTCTGCCGAAATGCAGAAAAACAGAATTGTAATGGCAATTAATTTACATTCAAATAGCTCTTTTCATCCACCTGGATCCTGCAGAGCCCTGAACGGTGCTAGCTGAGCACACAGGCAGGTGATGGGGCTCATTCATGCCATGGAGACATGGGCAGGCTGGCAGGAGGCTGGAGCAGCTCTCAGGAGTCAGGATGGATGGAGATGTCATTGATCATCTCCATAGGAGGCAGCGTGTGCCCGTCCTGTGGTGTCAGGGCTGGATAACAGCCGGCTCCAGGGCTCAGTGCCAGTCACAGCTCCTCAGGAGCAGGGGCTGTGCCCTCAGGCCTGTGCTGCAGTCACTGGCTGCCCCAGGGGGAGGCATCCCCTGCCCAGGGCTGTCCTGCACAGAGACCCTCCCTGGGGCAGCTCCCATGGCACCCGGACTGGGGCAGTCCCTTGGCATTGACTGGGGACAGGCACGGGGGCAGCTGCCCCAGGGCATTCCCTGCGTGGGGCTGGCAGAGCCAAAGCTGGGAAAGCAGCACTGCAAGCCCATCTGAGGCCATTCCTCTGGAATTCATGAGTGCCCTGCTGCCAGTCCTGAGGAGTTATTTCAGCTCGTTTCAGACAATCACAGGGTGCATTTCTGTGCTAGGAAGAGATGCCCCACATTGCTTCCTCACACACATATACGTATTTTTAATCCTTGTTTGGTGCAGAGGGAGACTCAGAGGCATTGGATGGCTGCCCAGCACAGCTGATGCCAAATGCCAAAAATAGTGAAAAAAATCAAATCTTTTCTCCCTTATTGGCCTCAAATCCACTGAGAATGGGGACAAGGAGTTGAAGTGCATCTGCCATGACCATCCCTGCTGGCAGAGTGGCCAAGGAGAGAGGTGGTGCTGATGAAAGGGGGGTTCTGCCCCACTCCTGGCATTCCCCGCTGCCTTCTCTCCCCAGGGCTGCCCCATGCTCTCTCCAGGCACCCCAAGGCAAGGAGCACCTGGGGCTTGGCCTCTCTGAGAGCCTGATGTGGCTCCTGGGTCTCACTCAGGCATGATGGGGGAGAAAACAGAGGGGAAAATGAGGCAGCATTGGAACAGTAACAGGCACCCCCAAAATGGGTTTCTTTGCTGTAGTTTCTCTCTCTCTGCTGGGCAGCCATGCTGTACACAAACTTGCAGCACCTTCAGCTGAGTTTTCACAAAGTGAAGCTCCCAGAGTTTTCTCTCTGGGCTGCTCAGACAGATGCCAAGGGTGCCCAAGGGACTGGACCATGTGTGCAATCCTGGGCCGAGCATTTTGCTGCCACCCTGCTAAAATGAAAGGCTGCTTTGGGCTGAGGAGAAGCAGCTGGCCACGCTAACGGGAGAAGGCTCCACCAGAAGAGAGCAGGTCCTGCTCCCCTGCCAGGGCCGTGCTCTGGCCTGGACAGCCTCTCCCTCTGCCCTCAGCCACCTCAGGCACTCCTTGTCTTTATCACGGGTTAATTAGCACGCCAGTTTCTGCCTTTGCAATTAACCTACTTTAAATAAAGCACAACAGATCCCTTGCAGAGGATCTGGGGCAGCCGGAGTGGGCAGGAACCAGCCCGAGCTGAGAGAGGAGAGGCTCGGCTCGGCTCAGCTCGGCTCGGCTTGGCTCAACCCAGCCCAGCTCGGCTCAGCTCGGCTCAGCTCAGCTCAGCTCGGCTCAGCTCAGCTCAGCTCGGCTCAGCTCAGCTCAGCCCGGCTCAGCTCAGCTCAGCTCAGCTCAGCTCAACCCAGCTCGGCTTGGCTCAGCTCAGCTCAGCTCGGCTCGGCTCAGCTCAGCTCAGCTCAGCTCAGCTCAGCTCAGCCCGGCTCAGCTCAGCTCGGCTCGGCTCAGCTCAGCTCAGCCCGGCTCAGCTCAGCTCAGCTCAGCTCAGCTCAACCCAGCTCGGCTTGGCTCAGCTCAGCTCAGCTCAGCTCAGCTCGGCTCGGCTCAGCTCGGCTCGGCTTGGCTCAACCCAGCTCAGCTCGGCTCAGCTCAGCTCAGCCCAGCTCAGCCCAGCTCGGCTCGGCTCGGCTCAGCTCGGCTCGGCTCAGCTCGGCTCGGCTCAACCCAGCTCGGCTCGGCTCAGCCCAGCTCGGCTCGGCTCGGCTCAGCCCGGCTCAGCTCAGCTCGGCTCAGCCCGGCTCGGCTCAGCTCGGCTCGGCTCGGCTCAGCTCGGCTCAGCTCGGCTCGGCTCAGCTCAGCTCAGCTCAGCTCAGCTCAGCTCGGCTCAGCTCGGCTCAGCTCAGCTCAGCTCAGCTCAGCTCAGCTCGGCTCAGCTCGGCTCAGCTCAGCTCGGCTCGGCTCAGTTCGGCTCAGCTCAGCTCCACTCAGCCCAGCTCAGCCCAGCTCGGCTCAGCTCGGCTCAGTTCGGCTCAGCTCAGCTCAGCTCAGCCCAGCTCAGCCCAGCTCGGCTCAGCTCAGCTCAGCTCAGCCCAGCTCAGCTCGGCTCAGCTCAGCTCAGCTCGGCTCAGCTCAGCTCAGCTCAGCTCAGCTCAGCTCAGCTCAGCCCAGCTCAGCTCAGCCCAGCTCAGCTCAGCTCAGCTCAGCTCGGCTCGGCTCAGCTCAGCTCAGCTCGGCTCAGCTCAGCCCAGCTCAGCTCAGCTCGGCTCAGCCCAGCTCAGCTCGGCTCAGCTCAGCTCAGCTCAGCTCAGCTCAGCCCAGCTCAGCTCGGCTCGGCTCGGCTCAGCCCAGCTCAGCTCGGCTCAGCTCAGCTCAGCTCAGCTCGGCTCAGCCCGGCTCAGCTCAGCCCAGCTCGGCTCAGCTCGGTTCAGCTCAGCTCAGCTCGGCTCAGAGCTGCAGCCAGGAGGGAGATGCTGGCCCAGGGTGCCCACCCAGGGGCTCTGCTGCCCGCCCCAGCCCCAGCATCATGGCTGGCCCTGCAGGGGGAAGTTGTTCTTTCCTCCACCCTACAAACACATTAAAAAGCAGGGACTCTGCGTGTCCTCCTGAAATCTTCAGCTTGCAGATTTATTTTGTGACAGGGCACATTAGTTGCTCCCTGTGGGTAGGTAAAGGCTTAGTTTGTGTCCTAAATAAAGTTGGGAAATTGATGGGATATTTTTGGCTCGGCATCTGAGAAGCCAAACAGAATTTATTTTAAAAAATTGGAAGTATCAAAACCTACAGACTTTGGAAAAAACTGACTTGGGTTGGGAGATTTGAAAAGGCAGAGAAGTGTGAGGAAAGGGTTAAAGAGGAGGGGAAGAGATGAAGGTTGTGAGTGTGGTTAGAGGAAAAAGGAGCCCATTCATCCAACCGTGCATGAATGCGAGTGGAGGGATGTGTTCAGCCAGAGCTAACACCACAAACGCACCTGTCCTGTCCCACCTGGGTTCTGGGTATTTGTCCCAGTCTACCCTGCTGTCTCATCCCTTTGCCTGCTGAAGAAAGAATATTCCAGACTCTCAGCCCTCTGTTGCTTGCTCCCTGTTCCCTGGTAGCACCAGGTATGCATTTCATTTCAGAGTTTCTCTTCTTTGTAATACATTTCCATAACTCGTTCATGCTGCCTTTAATGCTCTGCTGTATCCTGCCATTCCCTCGCATCCCAGACGCTGCTGCTCCTCCTTCCCAAGCCCTGTTCTCTGCCTTTGTGAAGGTCCCCTTGTTTTCTGGTTGCTCCTGGGGCAGCCCCTGCCCTGTTCTCCTCGTGCCAGTGGTCCCAGCGTGGTTCTGAAGGAGAGCTGCTGTCCCCAGCCTGTTCCCCTCAAGGCATGCCCACCTGCCCAGGTGTGTGTTTGCAGGGAGTCCCCATGGCCCCACAGAGGTTATCCCTGCTTTTCTGATGGAGACAGCACTGGCCCAAGCCTCCCTTCCCCGTTTCCTTTCTCCCAGAGATGTCAGTGTCACTGAGCCAAGCACATGTGTTCACTCTGAGCACAAATTAAGAGAGAGAATGACTTAATTAGAACTAAACATTAAACTAATTGCTTCCCATTTCAAAGACTTTGAAGTAAAAGCAGTACATGAAATTTTTCTCTTCTTGGTTCCTTTTCCCTAGCAGGCATCAAGGTTTGGGGATGCTGGAAGTGCCCTCTTTCCAAAACCTTAACTATTCCCATGGGAAATTTGATCCTTTCCACACTTCTGGAAACCCAGGAAAAGGCTGGGTTAAACCCACAGTCACACGTGTTACAGCAGGGATGGAGCCAGGGGAGCACAGAACCT
Source organism: Agelaius phoeniceus (assembly GCF_051311805.1). Classification (NCBI taxonomy): domain Eukaryota; kingdom Metazoa; phylum Chordata; class Aves; order Passeriformes; family Icteridae; genus Agelaius; species Agelaius phoeniceus. Next base: position 466,925 of record NC_135279.1, on the reverse strand, counting down.
GCACTCACCTTGCTCTGCTGCCTTCTCCTGGCAGGTGACAGCCACCAGCTGGGCTGGATGATGGCTGTGACCTCCAGTCCTTCTGAAATACAAATATCTGGGCCATTAGAATAGATATTGTGTTGGAGGAGCCCTTATAGCAGGCAATAAGATCCCATGGGAAGAGCAGTTTAAGGCCTTAACTGTTTCTTAATATTCTTAAACAAGTCCAGCCTGCTTTTCATCTTGATACAAACTTAGCATAAGTATTTGGGAGCTTGTCTTCATTAGTAAAAGCCATCAAGGAAGGATGTGGGTAGTTAATCCTAATAAATGCATGCTTGAGCCTTAGACCTCTGCATTTTTTTCTCATTAATTACGAGTGCTTTTGGGGAGCTCTGTGTGTGTGTGACGAACGCAGGGGCTGTTTCTGGTCCCGCAGGTGCCCCGCGCCAGGGCTCTGTACTCGAACCGCGGGCACAACCCCGGCGAGCTGCGCTTCAACAAGGGCGACACCATCGCGCTGCTGCGGCAGCTGGACGACAACTGGTACCTGGGCGAGCTGAACGGCGCCAGCGGCGTCCTCCCGGCCAGCTCCGTGCAGGTCATCAAGCAGCTGCCCCTGCCGCGCCCTCTCTACGGCCTGGAGCTGCGGGGCCGGGACAAGGCGGACGGCAAGGACATCCTGACCTTCCCCAAGGTACCGCCCGGGCCAGCCGGGCCCCGCAGCTCCCCGGAGCTCCGCTCTGAGGCTCCCCCGGCCCCGACACTGCAGCTCCCCTGCCCCGCCATCCCCCGGCCAGGGCACGCAGGGTGCCACGGGTCCGGAGAGGGACGGCGGCCCCGGCCGGCGCCAGCCCCGCGCTCGGGGCCACGGCTCCAGAGACTTCCCAGCCTCCCCTCCCTGGCAGAATTTTCCTCCAGCCTCCCCTCCCTGGCAGAATTTTCCTTCCAGCCTCCCTTCCCTGGCAGAATTTTCCTTCCAGCCTCCCTTCCCTGGCAGAATTTTCCTCCAGCCTCCCTTCCCTGGCAGAATTTTCCTTCCAACCACCCTTCCCTGGCAGAATTTTCCTTCCAGCCACCCTTCCCTGGCAGAATTTTCCTCCAGCCACCCTTCCCTGGCAGAATTTTCCCTCAGCCTCCCTTCCCTGGCAGAATTTTCCCTCAGCCTCCCCTCCCTGGCAGAATTTTCCTTCCAGCCACCCTTCCCTGGCAGAATTCTGTCAGCACTGGTCTAGACATTAATTGTGTTGTGCACTTTAGCTTGAGATGCAGGGTGTACATGGCACCAGCACCAGTTCCTAGAAATAAAATTAATACTTGTAATGCCCATAATTACAGCAAGCTCTGCTTTGTGGCTGTTTTATAGGAGGACGCAAGCAAAACATCTTATTTGGAGTTCTAATATATTTTTTAATGTCTTTTCATTTAATGAAATCATTTTAGCTTCAGTAATGACTTGTTCAAGTCTGGCAGTGAGAGACACAAGTTAGTTAAGGGACACATACAGCCACCAAGGAATTAGAAATTAATTCTAGAGAAGGCAAAGGTAGGGCTACTGTGGGAGACACGAGGCTCTCCTGGCTCTGACATGCAGTTTGTGCCCCATTTTATCATGTCTTCTGGGACTTAGGCAGAAAAACATTTCCAGTTTGCTGACACACAGAAATGACAGGGTGGCCATGGTACATGTGTAGCTACACACACACTGTGGGCTTTAAGCCTTATTTTGGAGAGGGGAAATGAGAAACCAGCCCCTGTTGTAAAATATCAACATCTGAGAGCCACCTGTACCTCCCCTGCCATGGTCTCCCTGTCCATCCCCAGCATCGAGCACATTGCCTGCCACGAGTGGGTGAGAATCCCAAGTTTTGCAATTCATTAATGTCAGCAGTAAATCATGATTAATTCCTGTGGCAGCCATGGTGGTGAAAAACGCTGTCACCACATGCCCTTTGCTACCAACACCCTGATCAGCAGTTTCCAAGAAGTACTGAGTGAACACTGCCCATATGCAAACTCAGGGCCTGCCCCTCCCTCATCAACCCCAGTCCTTGACAAGCCGGGAGTTTTTCAATGGAAGCAGCACCAAGCCATGCCCTCAGCTGCAAGATGCACCCACGTGTGCCAGCACAGACAGGGAAAGGGTGACGAGTCCAAACATCCCTTCTAATTCAGAGTTAGAGTTATTAAGTGCAGCTCTCCCAGCACCTCTGCCAGCCAAAGCTCTGGACGAGGAGTGTGTGGGGGCAGGACTCATCCTCAGTAGCCCCTTGTCTTAGCACAAGTTTTAAAAACCACTTTTAATTTTGCCGTCAGCTTTGAATCGGGAATTTTACACCCCGAGTTTGTCAGTGACACCAGCTGAGAGAAATGACAGAGCCCCAGGATGTTAAAGATAGCTCGGTAAAGGTAACGCCGCCTGAGCCCCGGCTGCCAGAGGGAAGGGAGCAGAGCATTGGGGGCAGTGCCGGCTGTGGCCCTGAACCCGCGTCCCCTGTTGTCTCTTGCAGCCAAGCGCAGCCCAGCAGCTCCTGCAGGCCACCAAGGGCCACTGGTCGCCCCCGCCCCGGGCCGCGTCCCTGCGCCCGGCCAAGGCCCAGGCGGCGGAGCCGGCGGCGCTGCCCAAGGCTCCGGAGGCGCGGAGGAAGAGCTTGCGGCAGTTCTCGCTCACCACGGCCCTCAACACGCTGAACCGCATGGTGCACGCCGAGCGGCCCGCGCTGCACATCAGCCCCCCCGTGCTCATCAGCTCCAGCAACCCCAGCGTGCCCACCCAGAGCTGCGAGAGCGCCGAGCTGCCCTGCGCCGCCCCGCTCCAGGTGAGGCAGCGCAGCCCCAGCCCGGGCTGGTCCTGAGCACGGGGAGCCTGGCGCTGAGCTCCACACCCAGGCTGACCCTCTGGAACTCAGCCACTCCAGTCTCATTCCTTCTTCCCTCTCCGGCTGAAGATCTGAGCACAGAATCTTCACAGATACCTGATATGGGAGAAAAAGGGGGTTTTTACATTTATATGGCATCTTTCATAGTGAAGGTTGCTCCCACCTTTTCTAGAGCAGTCACCCAGCCCCTGGCAGTCCGTGTCCAGGCAGGAACACCCAGCAGACACTTTGTCCTGGGCACCAGCCTGCAGAGAGCTGGGATGTGATATCCCAGGTTACAGAGGGGAAATGAAACAGGAGTTCCATAATTCAGCTGGAACTGTATCTTGTCTCACACCCCAAAAGGATCTCACCCAAAAGTCTCAGTGTGAACTACTGCCAAGAGCAGCAATGAGAGAGGGGACATGTTATGGTTTGGCCTTAGCAGGGTTGGAAATCTCTTGTTTCCAATCAGCAGTGCTGCTCCCAGAGGTTTGCAGGGGAACCAGTGCCATTTCTGGGCCTGCACAGGACGCAGCTTTCCTTTCCCATCTCTGGGTTTCGATGCAGCTTTCCTTTTCCATCTCTGGGTTTGGGCTGCAATGACTGAGCTGCAATGCTGAGACCCCTTCCCAAGCCCAGGTGGGCCCTGTCAGGGTGGCTGGGAGCCGAGGGAGCAGGGGCTGCACCCCAGGACAGCCAGCAGCAGTCCCTGGACAAGGCAGGGCCCAGGGGCCGTGCCAGCTGCAGGGCTCCCGCCGCGGGACCTGGCATTGCCAGCACCAGCAGCAGGTCGGACTCCTCTCGGCCCATAAAAGGGAATTCCCAGCGCTGCCCCAGCCTCCTCCCCCTCGGCTCCCGCTTCCCCTCGGCTGCCAAGCTCAGCTGGAGCCAGAACCGGTCTGCAGGGCTGCGGTGGCCGTGTCTGTGCATGTGCCTCTTGTGCAAGCGGCCGTGGGGGAGGGCAGCGGGGCACCCACGCCCTCCTCTCACCGCTGGAATCTCCTCCCAGCGCAGCCCAGCCGATTCCCTGTGCTGGCAGTCCTGGCTGGCTCTGACCCAGAGCTGCTGCTGAGCCCCGAGCTCGGGGAGCGAGCGGATGGACCCACAGCTGCCCCCAGCACACCCGGCTCTCCTGAGTCACAAATGTGGAGCTGGCAGGGCCCCGTGCCCAGAGCCCCGTGCTGGGATGGGCAGGGCTCCCCTCACCACCAGGACAGTCCCAGTAGGGCCTTGCCTGCGTCAGCAGTGCCGGGGTCACATTGGTGACACGCTGGAAACGGAGATGGAGCAAGAGAGGGGTTTCAGGAGAGGCAGGGAATTAAACCCTTTGTACTTACAAGGGCTTGCAAGGTACTCGTGGGAGATCAGCAAAAGTGAGTGCTGAAATCAGTTGTACGTGACTCGAAAATATTTCTCCCAATCTTTTTTCCCCCCCGCGTGTTGCAAATGCAAAGGCAGCTTTGAGGATGCTCTAAGTGATGGCTGCTCCTAGGGACAGGGAACACAGGGATGAAAAACGTGGAGCTTTCCACCCAGAAGGGGACATTTCAACACAGTTCCATCAGGAAAAACAGCAAAAGGCTGGTTTTTGTTCCAATGCAGAAAAGGCTGGTCATTTTGTTCCAATGCAGAAAAAAAACAAACTCCAAATATCCAAATTTCAAGAATTTTGATTATGGTAATTAATAAAACAAGATTATAATTTCCAGTCAACTTTATGAGCACCTGGTCCAATCCTGCCTGGACTAGAAAATGAGGAATGCAGAGAAGGTTTGAAGCTGACCTGCTACTCCAGGTCCGAGACAGAAGGTGGAATTGCTGGGGTGTTTTAATTAATTTAATTTACTGGAGAGCACCAGGGCGGGTGAGTCACTTTACTTTTTCCCTAGGTCCTTGCCAAGCCAGTGCTCCAGCACCGCATCACAGACATGACCACTAGAAATTAGATTTGAAACGAACATGAGATTAAAGCCCCGGCTTGCATCATTTAGATGCTGTGGTGGCTGCTGGAGAGCGCAGCTGCCGCCACATCCAAGCGCGGCGCGTTCCGCTGCCCGGAGCTTCTCGGGGCGCCGCTGCTGCTGCCACCAGCGCTCGGAGCTCCGTCCTGGACAGGGACCGCGCTGCCGCTGCCACCAGGGCTCGGAGCTCCGTCCTGGACAGGGACCGCGCTGCTGCTGCTGCCCCCAGGGCTCGGAGCTCCGTCCCGGACAGGGACCGCGCTCCTGCTGCCACCAGGGCTCGGAGCTCCGTCCCGGACAGGGACCGCGCTGCTGCCGCTGCCACCAGGGCTCGGAGCTCCGTCCCGGGCAGGGACCGCGCTGCTGCTGCCACCAGGGCTCGGAGCTCCGTCCTGGACAGGGGCCACGCTGCTGCTGCCACCAGGGCTCGGAGCTCCGTCCTGGACAGGGGCCACGCTGCTGCTGCTGCCACCAGGGCTCGGAGCTCCGTCCTGGACAGGGACCGCGCTGCTGCTGCTGCCACCAGGGCTCGGAGTTCCGTCCTGGACAGGGGCCACGCTGCTGCTGCCACAGGGCGCAGGGCGCAGCAGGGCACGGCCAGGCCCCGCCGCGGCGTCGCCTTGAGCGAGGGCCGGGCTGGTCCGGACGGGAAGGAGCCGCTGCTGGCAGCTGCTCACCCGGGGACGCTTTGAGCTGCAGGAGGGACTGCCCGGCAGGAGGGACAGGAGGGACAGAAGGGACAGAAGGGACAGAAGGGACAGCCCGGCAGCAGGGACAGCCCGGCAGGAGGGACAGAAGGGACAGAAGGGACAGAAGGGACATCACCATCAGCCCAGCGGGGAGATGAGGAGGGACAGGGAGTGGGACCAGCCCAGCGCTGCTCGTGGCCTCAGGGGCACAGCAGGGACAAGGAGCCACCCTCCGGCACAGCGCAAGGCACTGGTCAGGCACAGGTAGCTCAGAATCGGGGCTGCAGTTCCTCCCTGGAACACCAGAGACCCCGAGAGAGCCCGGAGGGGACACTGTGGTGGCTGGTGCCACCCTGCAGGTGCAAAATGACAGTGGGGAAAGGACCAGGTGGGGATCCATCACAGGGGCTCGATGATCCTGGAGGTCTTTGCCAGCCTAAACGATTCTGTGATTCTGAGTCTTCCTCTTGTTGCCTGGTCTTTTTCTAAGTCAAATGCTCCAGACTCTTCCATTTCCTGAAATGTCTCTGATGGCTTTTTGAAGGGTGGGTGAAGCCAGTCAAGTGTTACTGTCCTCCAGTGGCTGAAAGCTGATAACCAGATCAATACTTTGTTTTCTCTGTTTCCTTTCTCCCACAGGTCTACCCCACACCAGCAGCACTTGGACCCCCAGCAGCCATCGTGACCCTTCCCCACCTGCAGCACCACGGGCCAGCTTACCTGTACGTAAGGAAACTGGGATGTTTGGGTGCCATTTGCTGTAGCCTCAGCAGGAGCCAGGCAGGAGGTGCAGACAGAGCAGAGCACAGCTGGGATCCAAGGGCAGATCCATGTGGGAATGTCCCTGGCTGGTCCAAGCCAGGGTGGCAGAGGTACCACAGCTGAGTGCATCTTTCTGCCTCACTGCAGGTTCTGTGGAGAAACAGTTCTGCCTGTTTGCCGACAATATATTTTAGGGTTTTTTAAGCGTAAAGAAACTAATTACTCCTTAAGTGCCTCTAGTTATTTATCCTGAAACCCTCATGGCCACTGGTGTTTTGAACAATCCAATTTCTGAAAACTTTCATGAAGTTAAAATTTGCAGATAACGCTCTATGGTGATTACATCAAGGTAAGATTCACCACCCTGGCATTTAGTAAAGCATCTGAAATAACAGCAGCATCACAACACACTGTTTACACAGCACTCAGCACCCCTGGTGCAGGCCAGGCCGTGGGAATGCTGGTGCATTGACCCACACACACCATCATCAGTCAGCCAAGACTCCAGCACACAAATAATCCAAAGGACAAGACAACTCCCAAGACCTTAAAATAATTTGCAGAAGGACGGTGTGAGAGCGTGGCACCAGCTGCCAGGTGTGCACAGGGGCAGCGTCAGAGCAGCCCCTGCAGGGCCTCCCCTCCTGAGGAGCCTGAGCAGCCTGAGCTGGGCAGTTCCTGAGCACACCCAGAGCCCCTGAGCACACCCAGAGCCCCTGAGCTGGGCAGCTCCTGAGCACTCCCAGAGCCCCTGAGCACTCCCAGAGCTCCTGAGCACTCCCAGAGCCCCTGAGCGCACCCGGAGCTCCTGAGCACTCCCAGAGCCCCTGAGCTGGGCAGCTCCTGAGCACACCCAGAGCTCCTGAGCACTCCCAGAGCCCCTGAGCGCACCCTGAGCACACCCAGAGCCCCTGAGCTGGGCAGTTCCTGAGCACTCCCAGAGCCCCTGAGCACTCCCAGAGCCCCTGAGCACTCCCAGAGCTCCTGAGCACACCCAGAGCCCCTGAGCACACCCAGAGCTCCTGAGCTGGGCAGCTCCTGAGCACTCCCAGAGCCCCTGAGCACTCCCAGAGCCCCTGAGCACTCCCAGAGCCCCTGAGCACACCCAGAGCTCCTGAGCACTCCCAGAGCCCCTGAGCGCACCCTGAGCACACCCAGAGCCCCTGAGCTGGGCAGTTCCTGAGCACACCCAGAGCTCCTGAGCACACCCAGAGCCCCTGAGCACACCCAGAGCTCCTGAGCACACCCAGAGCCCCTGAGCACACCCAGAGCTCCTGAGCTGGGCAGCTCCTGAGCACACCCAGAGCCCCTGAGCACACCCAGAGCCCCTGAGCTGGGCAGTTCCTGAGCACTCCCAGAGCCCCTGAGCACACCCAGAGCCCCTGAGCACACCCAGAGCCCCTGAGCTGGGCAGCTCCTGAGCACACCCAGAGCCCCTGAGCACTCCCAGAGCCCCTGAGCTGGGCAGCTCCTGAGCACACCCAGAGCTCCTGAGCACACCCAGAGCCCCCTGGGCTGTGCCAGCCCCAGGAGCCACCCCTCACACACACTGGCCCAGCAGCTCACACCTTCAGAGGCTTGTGCTGAACCGCAGGGAGAGAGAAACCCTTCTGAGAGTTCTGGGGTAGCCCTGGCTATCCCAACAGCCCATCCATTGTTTGTTTTGTAAATAACACCTGATACTTGTGGTGCTGGGCTGTAACTCATTGATTCTTGGAGCAGATCACGTTCCCCTTGAAAAAAACAACAGTGCAATTAAATGTGTTACACTGCAGACAAATTCAAGTTCTTTAAGGAGCAGATAGGGAAAAGTTTTGAAAAATACACCATTTCTTTTGCTGCTGATTTGCTGTGTGCTCACATGTGGGTCAGAGGGAAGAACGAAGCTTCAGCTCCTGGTCCCAGTCCCAGAATCACAAGAGAGGTCTAGGGGGGACTTCAGACTAATTTCTAGTCTCATTTCCTCACTACCCTGGAGTGGAGCCATGTATCTCCTCCTACCTCCTGCTCTGTCCATTCTCCGTGGCCTCCAGTGGCTGCCACTCCTGTCCTTGTGCTCCAGTCAAGGAGAAGGAGGCAGGGAGGCAGGGAGGGAGGAAGGGAGGCAGGGCAAGAGTGGTGCTCTTCCCTGGGCCTCCAACACCTCCTGGTGATGCTCCAGGCAAGCAGATCCAAGGCCTCTGGTTTCAAAGGCAGAGCTGCCTGATGCTATCTTGAACACGCCACCATAACTGTGCTCTTTCAAGAGCTTTGCCTTAGGATAGGTACTTGTCAGGCCCTGATCCGTGTTTCTGGTGGAGCACTGCTGTGTGAGGTGCAGAGCAGCAGTTTCCTCCTCCCCAGCATTTGTCACCCTGGGCTGGCACTTCTGGGACAGAAACCGTCCTCATGAGCTGCTTTGTTCTCTATTCCTGCTGGCCCTTCTCTTGTCCATGTCCCCTTTGGCCTGAGGCTCCTTCCTCCCTGCGAGTTCTCTCCACAAACGCTCGATGCAGCCCTGGCTGAAGGGCTCAGGAACATCCTCCCCCTGCCCGGTTAAACCAGAGCTCCGCGGGGCTCCAGGCACAGCCAGCGGCCTCCTCCCCTGCCTGGTTAAACTGTGGGGTTCCAGGCACAGCCAGCTTCTCCTCCCCTGCCCGGTTAAACTGAGGAGCTCCAGGCACAGCCAGCTTCTCCTCCCCTGCCCGGTTAAGCTGAGGAGCTCCAGGCACAGCCAGCTTCTCCTCCCCTGCCCGGTTAAACTGAGGAGCTCCAGGCACAGCCAGCAGCCTCCTCCCTGCCCGGTTAAACTGAGGAGCTCCGGGATGCCCCAGGCACAGCCAGCTTCTCCTCCTCTGCCCGGTTAAACTGAGGAGCTCCAGGCACAGCCAGCTTCTCCTCCCCTGCCCGGTTAAACTGAGGAGCTCCAGGCACAGCCAGCTTCTCCTCCCTGCCCGGTTAAACTGAGGAGCTCCGGGATGCTCCAGGCACAGCCAGCTTCTCCTCCCTGCCCGGTTAAGCTGAGGAGCTCCAGGCACAGCCAGCTTCTCCTCCCTGCCCGGTTAAACTGAGGAGCTCCAGGCACAGCCAGCTTCTCCTCCCCTGCCCGGTTAAACTGAGGAGCTCCAGGCACAGCCAGCTTCTCCCCTGCCCGGTTAAACTGAGGAGCTCCGGGATGCCCCAGGCACAGCCAGCTTCTCCTCCCTGCCCGGTTAAGCCGCGGGGCTCCGGGTGCTGCAGCCGCCCTGCCCGGGCAGCTCTGCCTCCCCTCACAGCCTCTCTCCCCAGGTGCGTGGCTCTCCACTCGTACGCGGCGCACGGACCGGACGAGCTGGAGCTGCAGAAGGGAGAAGGGGTCCGTGTCTTCGGCAAGGAGCAGGACGGGTGGCTGCGGGGCATGTCCCTGGTCACCGGCAGGGTCGGCCTCTTCCCCAGCAACTACGTCACCCCCCTCTTCAGGTCTGGCACTTCTTACGTGAAAATGAACGGGGAGAGGGAAGGGTCACGTAGAACTTGGGGTTTTCTTGTTTCCACAGAGAACCCATGGCAAGGCATCCCCCCCGTACTGACAAGGGACCCCCCAGAACTGGGCAGGGCCAGGGGTCCCTCGGCAGGTGGGATGGCACCCGGCAGCCCTCGCCCTTCTTTTCCAACAGGAAATCCAGTCTCTCCGACTCGAAGATGCCTTCCCTGTACACCTCATGGACGCTGTCCACGTCCTCGCTGTCCTCGCAGGGGAGCGTGTCCGAGAGCGGCCCGCGGCAGAGCCGAGCGCTGCGGCCGCTGCTGCTGCCCGTGCCCATCCCCTGCCCCGGCCGGGCTCCGGCCCCGCTGCGCCGCGGCCGCGGCAGCACCAGGAGGAGTGAGTGAGGGGGGGAGCGGGGGGAAATGGGGACACATCCCCTGGAGTGAGTGAGGGGGAGCAGAGGGAGTGGGGACACATCCCCTGGAGTGAGGAGTGAGTGAGTGAGTGAGTGAGTGAGAGCGGGGACACATCCCCTGGAGTGAGTGAGGGGGAGATGGGTGGGGAATGGGGGACACATCCCCCAGAGCACACCAGTGCTGCGGTTCATGGACCCTCAGCCCCGCTTGGCCCCGGCTCTGGGGAATTCGGGAATTCCAGGGATGTGACTCAGCATGGAGAAATTCCTGTAAAGCTTTGTGCAGAGCTCGGTGGTTATATTCTCTACCAGGAGGCCGCACGGTTTATCTTCATCCCATACACCCTGTTTTGTAATACACTTCCAGGAGTATTTGGGGAGCCAGGTGTGCGTTCCCAGCTCTGGCAGCAGAGCAGCTCCCGGAGGCAGCAGTGCCGTGGCAGGGGCCACTGTCGGAGCTTTTACAGCCGGAACCGGTGCCGGGGCACAGGGGCGGGCACGGGGTGGTCCCTGGGAGCCGCAGCCCCACAGCCTGCGGTGAGCGGGGCTGTCGGTGGGGGCTGCCCATAACCGCTGCTCTCTCTGCTCGTTTTGGACTCCTGACTAAACGCCTGTCCGTGGTCCTTGCTCCCCAGACGGATCCCTGCAGAGGCCGGGCCAGGCGGGGACCCCCGTGCAGATCACCGGCTCCCTCAGGCGCCCCACGGCCGCGGGCCGAGCTCAGCACTTCCAGCTCTACCCGCACAGCCCCCCCGGCGCTGGCACGGACGAGACAGCGAAGCCAAACTCCTCCTATGAGGCTGCCCCGGCGCTGCTGGTCAGGGCAGGGGAGAGCCGAAGCCCCTCCGTGTGCAGCTCGGTGATCCTGGACGCCAAAGACCCCTCGGTGAAGAGCGAGGCCGCTCCAAAGCCGCCGGCGTCGGCCCCGCCGTCCATCCTGGTGAAACCAGAAACCTCCCGCAACAGCGCCGAGAAGGTACAGAACCCCCTGCCCCAGAGCGTCCCCGCGGAACCCCAGCGGCAGCCAAAAGTAGCCAGAGCCAAACCCCCGAGGGCTTTGCTCCATCCTCACCCATTTCTTCCAGTAGAAATCGGGGCGATTGACACATGCCTTAGGAAATCGGGTATTGGTGCTGCTGAGCAGCTGTTCAGATTAAGCTCTGAAGAAAGGCAGGACTGCAGGGGCTCTGTCCCTGTCACCAAGCTCAGTCGCAAACAAATCTCGAGACGTTTCTGAGGTCATAAATTGGGCAAAAATCTGTGAATTTGGGAGCAATGCCACAGAACTGGTGTCAGGCAGAGGTTTGCAGAACTCCCCCATCTCCCTCATGTGACTTGGGCTGAGGCACTTAGAATGGGAATTTCTTTCCCTTTTGGCAGCCAGAAAGAAATTTCATAAAGGTAAAATCATTCTGAAAATTGCCCTTGTGACAGCTCCCCTCTCCCACTGTACCCAAAGACGCGCCCAAATCGTTCCACATGCCCCCAGAAGCCCAGCCAGCCCCAGAGCTCCCAGGCAGCTCAGCATCAGCAGAGAGAGCCCGCGGCTCTGCGAGGGCAGCAGCTCCCGGTGCCTCCCGCTCCCAGAGCAGCTCCTTGGTCTGGAGGAGCTGCCGGCACTGCTGAGCTGCTCCCCGGGGCTCTCTGCCACCGACGCGCACCACCCTGGGCTGCTCTGCGGGCCCGCTGAGCCCCGCGGGGCCCGGCCGCCCCCCGAGGGCATCCCCCGGTTCCGCAGGGCAGGGCAGGGCAGGGCAGGGCAGGGCAGGGCAGGGCAGGGCAGGGCGGGCTCCGCAGCGCCCACCTGACCCTGGCCCCTTCTCGCTGCAGCAAGTGAAGACGGTGAGGTTCCAGAACCACAGCCCGCCGCCGCCCAAGCGGCACAGCCTGCAGCCCTCGCCGAGGCTGGCCCGCAGCAGGACAGAGCCCGGCCCCGAGGCGCTCCTGCCCGAGCCCCGCCTGGGCCCCGAGCTGCTGGTGCTGTACTCGCCGCGCCTGGGCTCCAGCCCCCTGCACCCGCGCCGGGCGCTGCACCCCAAGGCGCTGTCGCTGGACCTCTCGGGGCAGCTGACCTTCCCCATCAAGAAGAGCTACAGCAGCATCTCGGCAAACTGAGCGGGCAACGCGCGCCTGCTTCCTCCCCGCTCCTGCTCCTCTCCCTCGGCGCCCGGCCCCGCACCCTCTCCCCGGGCAGGGGCCGCTGCTCCCGCACCGCCGGCACCTCGGGAGCTGCGGGCACCTCTGAAGGACCCCGAGCCCCAGGGCTGCCCGAGCGCGGGGAGAGGTGCCCGAGCAGGGGGAGAGGTGCCCGAGCACGGGGAGAGGTGCTCGAACACGGGGAGAGGTGCCCGAGCAGGGGGAGAGGAGGTGCCCGAGCAGGGGAGAGGAGGTGCCCGAGCGCCAGGAAAGGTGCTCGAACACGGGGAGAGGTGCCCGAGCACGGGAGAGGTGCTCGAACACGGGGAGAGGAGGTGCCCGAGCAGGGGGAGAGGAGGTGCCCGAGCAGGGGGAGAGGTGCCCGAGCAGGGGGAGAGGTGCCTGAACACGGGGAGAGGTGCCTGAACGCGGGGAGAGGTGCCCGAGCAGGGGGATAGGAGGTGCCAGCAGGGGGATAGGAGGTGCCCGAACACGGGGATAGGAGGTGCCCAACGCCGGGAAAGGTGCTCGAACACGGGGAGAGGTGCTGGGCTCCGCGGCCCCCGCAGAACCGACGTTCCCCAGGTCGCTGCCCGCGCTGCAGTCCCCGAGCAGAGGCAGGGCAGGAAGCGTGCAGGTATCGGAGGGAGTCACACTTGCTTTGGTCTCCTCAGGGCTGCAGGAAAGCCCAGAGATCAAACACCGGCTCATTACCTGCCTGCCTCAGGATAAAGAAACCATAAATCAGAATCAGTCAGCTCCCGGCTGATGGTTCATGCTGCCTTTGAGGGGAGGGGGTCGCTCAGATTTTTTGTTAGGGTGGTTGCTTGCTTGCTTTTCTCATTGGTTTTAGCCCAGGAACTTTAACACAGAAGCCTAAAAGGTGATTTGGAAGGCAAAGAGCCAATGGAAGGGGCTTTGCCCTCCCTGCAGTCACCCAGGCTCTGCAGTGAGGGCACTGAACCTCCCTTCTCCTCATTGCTTGTTTTCCTCTGGTCACCTGTCAGCTACCTCCTGCCCATGAGCTCCTTCCAGCCCGTTCCCACCACCCTCCCACTCAGATGTGGCTGTTGTAAATATCTTAAGTGGGATTCATGGGTTTCAGATGCATGAAACACTGTCCATGTAACAGAGAGCAGAACTCAGAGCTCACCATGCCCCAGACCCCCTCTGCCCCCCAGCCCCAGCTCTGGTTTGCAGCTCACCCCAGGCCAAGCATTCTCCTGTGAATCCCAGGGAAGCCAGCAGAGCTCTGCTGGCTCACAGCTGTGCCTGCTCTCTGTCAGTCTGCCCAGCAGAGTTTGGTTTTCATGCTTAGTTTCCATCGCTGGTTTATCATCGGCAGTTCCCAGCCCAGCTGCAGGCACCGGCTGCCCTCTCCTGACAGGAGGAGCTGTGCTCCCTCCAAAACTGCCCTGAAATCCCATCCTCGGTTCCCTGCCGACAAACACGGGGAAGGAACTCCACTGGTCAATGGAGACTCCTCAGAGAAGGACATTTTTTCCTAAAACTACACAAAGGGAATGGATAAAACAATTCACTAGACCACAGCCCCCGGACCTTCCCTCTTGCAGACTTCCCGTGTGTGGAGCAGGGAAGCTGGGCCTGCCTGCGGGGTTTCAGTGGCACAGCGAGCTCCAAGGCACAGCCCTGCTCTCACTCTGTGCCCCCTGCCAGAATCCCTGCAGAAACACCCCGCCAGGCTGAAAGCAGGCTCTGTGCCCAGGTGGGAAAGGTGGCGGCAGCTGCAAGATGAGGGCGAGTCCAGCTCTGCCACGGCACCTCAGAGACAGCTGAATGCCTCGGGGGAGACGAGCTGCCTCTGTGCTCAGGGCTCCTGACATCCTTTTTAAACTGAACCAGAAAGCAGCTGGCTCTGAGACACATCCACATATCCCAGCACAGCATGAACAGAAATGCACAGAATTGCACTCAGTCCACCAGCCCCTCGCTCCCTCCGAGAACTAAGAATGCAAGCACTGGCTCCAAAACCTTTTAGCTGGAAACACGAGCAGCCTGGGACTGTGTAAAATCTCACATTTATCATTCTTAGGAGGTTTATTCACTGCCCAACAATCACTGCAGTTAATTTGTGAAATGGGTGTTGGAAGTGTAATCACACCTCTAGACTTCTCAGGTTGTTATAAACTTCAGGATCTGTCCCATTCAAAAAGCAACACTTCCAAATATTAATGAGATCAGTGTTTAGAACCCCAAACTGTCCATGGAGCCCGTGGGAGCTCCCCAGGCTGATCCCTTTGTATTGTTTCCAATGGGAAGCACTGATGGATCCGAGACTGCCTGGGGACAGCACACGAGGGACCCCAGTGCCAGGCTGGGGAGGACTGTAGGGGAATGAAGGGGGAAAAGATCTCCCTGCACCAAAGCTACAGCCAGAACAGAGCCTACGGGCAGAAGGGGCCAGCAACAGTTCCCTAATCCTTTACATGACCAAGCAGGGAGTTCCATTGTCTACTTTCTGCATCCAGCACAGGGAATGCTCCAATTAAAGGTTACAGCCAGGTCACCATCAGTGAGAAAGCATAAATTACTATTTTTACATATATATCTTAGAAACAGTAGGATGTATAACATTTGCTTAGTTGGTGATGGGTAGGAAGAATAAATAATGTTTAGTTTATTGTTCAGAGACACTTGTACAAATTCAGGGATGCTGAATATTTTTTCCATGAAGTGAAGTTCATTTTTTAAAAAGGTTTTTTCAATTCAAGGCACTATTTGGGAGAAAAGTCAATAAACAAGAAGATACTAGTTTCCTGTTTTGTATTAATCCTCAGGCTATTTATTTTGTATTTCTGTAAAAAAAAAAAAGCAATGTTTAAAGATATTTTAAGTTTTCAGAAGTTTATTCATCTAAGTTTATAGCACTAATGCTTAGCTCTGTAGCCTGTAGATAATTAAATTAATTGGGGCCAAATGGATTACAGCCCCTCATGCACTGCAAGCACTGGGGAGTGCACTGGGGAAAATGGGGCTCAGGAAAGATTTGGCACCCACCGTGTGAGACACCAGCCTGTGGGAGCTGCTGTGGCACCATTAAACCTTTTTGCATGAAAGCATGTTTATTTCCACTTTCTTATTTCAGGTTTTGCCTGTTGGGAACAGATGGCAAGGGGAGGGTGGGAGGGTCACTGGCTGTGGGTTTGAACTGGAATAAAAGCATCCTGAGGCAGTAGCCAGGAGAGAATAAACCATGATCAGACCCTAGACATCCAATGTGCCAGAAGGACTTGGAGGCAGCACAGGTGACACCATCCTGGTCCTTGCCTTGTGTCACACCCGTTCCCACCTGCCAGGGCCACCCCTCTGCCCCACCAGGCTCTTCAGTTAAAGCCTTTGGCTGAACCAGCTTTGGAGGCAGCTGAATGCAGCTGAGAAGCAGCACAGCTCCTTGGAGCAAGGAGTGCAATTCTAAGCATGGCATTCAAATTTGTTCCTGAGACCCTGCCCACAGCTGGAAAAGAAGGGTCTCCAGGATAACTTTCTTTTCAAAAGAAGCCAAAGCACCACAGGAAAATAATTTTATTAAATCCCTGTTTAGAAGAGCAGGGGCAACTCACATGTGAACTCAGGTCGGTTTAGGTGGGCTTTATTTTTTTACAGAACAAATTCTCCCCTTTGTTCAATACAAATGCTTCAAGTCCCTCCAGGAACCCTCTCACTGGATACACGGCAGTTCAATGGACCAGGTAGACAATTGTGTCCCCAATGTCCCTTGTCAGGCCGTTCTCAGTGACACAGACGTGCCTCTGGGCCAGGTCAATGTGGAAGATGGCTTGCTCCAGGATCGGAGTTTTCCCTGCTTCCTCTTTGCCAAGCACTGGAACACGGCGGGGCCCAAGCACGGGATCATCAAACCTCATCAGCTTCACTTTAGAGAGATCTGCACAGAGAGAGCAGCTGGTCAGGCCCTGGGAGCTGCACACAGGCCACAGCACCCAGAGTTAATGACCACAGCAATGCTGAACCCTTGGAACGTCACAGCTGCTCCAAGGAAACACGTTCTCATGGGAATACCTGTCGTGCCAAGGTTTACACCAATACAACAATGTCCTTCAGGGGTTACACAGTGAGTTACCAACAGAAATGGGGATAAACCACACAGAAACACCAGCTCCTAATATCACATTCCAAGCACTGAATTTGCTTTATCTGGCTCAGGAAAGGTCTGAGTAACTGAACAGTTATTCCTCATTTTCTGAGGGATGAACAGTAGAGAGCAGGAGGAAGAGGAGGGTGAGAGTTGATTTCAGTACAGTTCCCTATCAAAAGGCAGACTAATAGGACTGCTAAGCTGACCAAGCAGCCTGAGACCCTTCAGCTAAGCCTTCCTGCAAGTGCAGCCTCCCAGCCCTGTGCCCCACAGCACCCTGACAGCTCCTGGGAAGACAGGCAGGGAGTCCCTGTTTCACCTCCCTCATTCCCAAACCTCCAGCCAGGAGCTGGCACTGACTCCCACCCCTGCACACACAGGGCACGTCCCACGTCTGTCACAGCTGTGAGCACCCCCCAGCAGCTGGCACAGCTGTGCCCTGCACTGGAGGCTACCTTTGATGCCCCTGTCCATCTTCATCAGGCGCCTGATGATGGTCTCTCTGTTGTCTCCTTGCCTGATGTCCATTTTTGTGGAGAAGTGGCCGTTGCAGGGCTGAGGGTTCACCAGGAACACAGACACGCCAGGCTGTGAGACACAACACAGACCTTAGGGGAGAACTGTGCATGTGATCCCTCAGGAGAAACATGGAACTAAACCAAAGAAACAGCTGCTGTTCATGAATCTTCCAGAGGGATAAAATCCCTTTAGAACCTGCCTGCCCGTGCTGGATACCAGCACTGCCCCAACTCTAAAATACAGCCCAAAGTGTAACAATTGTTTAAGATGTAATTAGGGAATGACATTTTTACTTTGCAAGTAGAAATATTCATACATGATAAACATTCATGTCTGATCAAAGTTTTTAAATGGCATATTTAAAAAAACCCAGACAAAAGTAAAGTTTCAATTTAAGTTTTTTAATTAAGTTTTCAGACTTTCAATATCTGAATTTCTGATATTACCTCAGTTCTGAATACAGAAAATGGTTTTCCAGGACAGCAGTCTTCTTTGATTTTATCTTCTGCTTCAGAAGCAAACTTCACCTCAATGTGATCCAGCTGGAAAAGAAGAAATGGGGGAGGAGAGAATAAGCAGGAGTTTAATGGCTTTAGAGGGAACAGCAGAGGCTACAGCCCCATCAAACAGCCGGTGCTCCAGCCATCCCAATAAATGGCAAGTAGTAGGTGCCAAGTCTGTACCAACCTCCAGGGAATTTGTCAAATAGACAATGTTCTCCATGAGCACTGCACGCTCATCGAACTCCAGCTCAAGATCAAGAACACGAGAACCATTTTTCTCCAAGTTTTCCTGTGGGGGGGCAGGGAAAAAGTATTAAAACCCTCCAAAGGCTGCAAGTAAAATGGTGCTTCAAAATGGCAAACTATCCACATTAGTCATGAAAAGAATAGGCTTGTAAATCCAAGAGCTCTCTGCTGGCACAACATTAACATTGGAGCAATAATTTTCTTGTAACAGGGCTTCTTCTTCTGCAGGGAGCTGGTGACACTGATGGGAGGAGTAAGAGCAATTAGAACACATTTTTAATATAGAATTGAAAAGGTGTTTGACATTCACAGTTATTTAAATCCCTACTTAATGTGCAGGTTGAGAATTCACAAAATCAGTCAGCATTTCAGTGGTATTTCACAGCAGGAAACTCAGGCTTATGACCCAGTTTAAAATAAAGGACAAGCCCACAACACCTGGACGTGCTCACAGCGAGTTCTCTGCAGGGAAATAACAACCACTTTGTACGTTAACATAAAAGTAACTTAATTAGTCCAGAAAGCCAGCAGCAACAGTCACAAGAGACACAGTATTAAAGGCAGGATAAAAACCACACTTTTTTTTTTTTTAGCTAAAACAGAACTTCCTCTTTGGAGTTTAATCTGTCCCTGCCTGGCTCTCACATGCTGAGCCAGCTGTCTCCTTTGAAGCTCTGCTTTGTCAGCCTCAGCATGGTTGTGGTTTCCTGGTTTCCTCATCAGTTTAATGTGAAAGATTCCCTTTTAGCATGGAACTGCTTCCCTTTGTAAATCACAGAGGCACTCCTACATTTCAGCCTCCTCTGATGAGGAGGAAGCACAAGCAGAGATGTTCCTTGTACCCTGGAATTGATTAATAATTGGTTTCAGAGAAAGACACTGCTCAGGGGAGTCCGAGCTCAGGTGTTTCCATGTCTCTGTGGGAAACAGGCTGCTGCTCTTTGGAAGCAAAAAGCTGGGTTTGAGGTAAGCCTCAGCTCCTTCCCCACTCGCCCCAGGATCGCTCACTGCTGCCAGACTAAAGACACCAGAACACAGCAATGTTTCAGCCCTACCTCTGAGGACTGAGAGCTTGTCTGACCTTTCCCAGCTGCATCAGAGGATCTAACACATCCTACTGTTCTTACAAACTTAGACAGGGAGCTCCAGAACTGCTCTGTGCTCTCTGCTCCTCTGAGGATTTCCAAGCTCCCATGAAAAGGAACAATCAGAACAACCCCACAGAGAGAGCAAAGAACAGTTCCACTCCTCATGACAAAGCTTACAAAGAGAAGTAATTATTATGTGCATTTCAAAAATCAAGCTAAAGCTTAAGAACAAAAAGTAATTTTTTTTTACACTCATTAAGATTTTTTTCCATTACTAATCCCTCTCAATTTCTACAGATCATGAAAAGTCATTAAAAAGGTTTTAAATCATACACTGCAACCCCCACCCCTCATTTTTAAAAAAATTTGTTAATTCTTTGTTTCTTGGCTCTCCCTAGTTGCATTGAATTTTCATCTGCAACAGCAAACACAAGAAAGTTTCTTTAAAGAAATGGAAGCCAAGATTTTCATAGACTTGCATGACTCAGGGAAAATAATGGACTAACAGCATATTGAGTGATAAGCATTAATAATTACACACAAATTTCAAATTTCCATTCAAGGCTCAGAACAGTCTGTTGTTTCCTCCCTTCCACATACTGCTATCAATCAACTCTTGGCCTTACTCTCAGCTTCCAGTTTCTATGTCTCCAAAGCAACACTCGACTCATTTCAGCATGAAAAACTGGAGAAGTCAAATAGGACACATTTCAAATACAGAGGGATCCAGCTATGTTTGAAGTACAGATTGCATCATCCACAAAACACAGAAAGCACCAAGCCCCAACCAGCTCCAGAGCTCACCTGGGCTAATTCACACAGAGACATTTTTATTATGTAGCTCTTCTAGAGATGTAGAAGATGTTTCTAAACAAACTCTTGAAGATACCAAATAAGCACAGGGCAAGGGGAAGCCACTGCATTCACAAAAGCCTTTCCTGTAGCAGAACTGTCCCTCTGACACTTACCTTAACCATGGCAACAAAGGGCATCACCTTCTTCATATACTTCTTCAGCTCTGGCAAGGTGTTCAGCTCACTGGCAATTACTTTATTATCTGGCAGCTGACCTCCACTGCCCTAAACAGGGATGAACAAACATTAAGGAGAACAGCTATAATGAAAAACTTGCCTTTCAATACCATGTACCTTTCCTGCTTTCCCATAAATACCAGCAAGGTTTGTCAGCATCATTGATTCCACAGACAGTTTTCTCATCCTTCTGAAACCCAAACAGCATTTAACACTAATACAGAAAAAAAGCCTATACAATGCCCAAAGGTGAAAATACCCCCAGGAACAAATCCCACACAAGGAATTCCACAAATTCCACAAGCTGGAATAGTCAGGACTCCCAAATCTATCAGCTACAACCCTGGTGTGTTCAAGCTGAGGATGGTCCATTGGGATCCCAAAAGCCACTCTCAGCAGTTTCCCCATGTCAGAAACATAATCCTTCTGTTTTCTTAATATATTTCTTCTTATACTCACTTATTCCATTTCAGCTATTTCTTGTGACACTGCTGAGTGGTTTACACTTACTCAAGGACTAGAACAAAGCTTTTAGGCCCACTTGTGGAGTAAGGCAGCAGTAGTCTGTCAGTCAACCATGTTTCCTCAAAAACATACTTGTAAAGAATATTTAAAAGCTCACCACTTACAATTGGAAGAAACAACAGAGCACAGGCATGTTTTTTACTCAGATTGTCAAAACCAATGAAATGCAACTGTCAAATCAATGACAGTCCTTGGGACATTTTCATTAAGCATCAAAACTTACTGGACAGTTGTAAAAGCATGAAGAGAATTAATCTACTGAGATAATTTGATAACGAGGTGCAGCTTATAAACTTTCTACAGATGAGCCCCCAGAGAGCTGGCAAGCAGCTGGGGGGCAGAGGAGGGGAGGAGCACCTGGAAGTGCTTGCGCAGGACGGACAGGGTGGTGTGCTGCCAGGGTGGGTAGCTCTTTGCCACGTAGATGGTACAGTGAGAAGGCTTCTGGGAAGGCTCCTTTGTTCCTTTCTGAGGAAATAAAAAAGCCCATCAGGAAGGGGTCCCTAGGCAACACAGACCTATCACAGGTGCACACAAACAGCAGCCTCACCTTTCCCTTCGCAGGGGCCATGTAGCTCTTGAGGCGCAGGCGGAGGTCGTGAGCCGCCTCCATCAGGTACTGGGAGGAGCGGATCAGCACCTCATCCACGGGCCCTGCTGCTGGCCACGAGGCCCTCATGATGGAGTCAGCCTTGGGGCAGAGCAAGACAGCAATGCACTGAGGGACACACCTCAGCTGGGCTCCCAACCAGTACAGCTTCATTGGAAAAGGGAGCTCAGCCAGTCTGGGCCCAGTGAGCCCCTACCCATAACCACCCAAAGGAGGGGGCACACAAACGAGAAGCACTGCGAGTGTGTTCAGGACTACACACACAATCACAACTACCATGTGCCTATGGAATGCCACCTACAAGCAGAGGGCTTAAAAAACATCAAAACCAAGCTTTATGCAGAAGTGTAAGACTACTGCATTGTTACACTAAATTTCAGATCACCTCTTTGTAAGCAGACAATGACAGTGACTGGTACTACTCTTGCACATATCATCACAGCAACAGGCCAGCTCCCTGCAGTCACTGTCCCAGGGACAATGAGCCAGTATGACTTCTTGTGCTCTGACATGTCCTTTCTACTTGTACACAAATATCTGTAACCTGACGTGGGTGTTACTGAAATCCATAAAGCGCAGATGCGAATCAACGACAGAACTGAAACGTCGGTACCTTCCCCAGCAGGGACCAGATGTGCTCACACAGGTGGGGGCAGATGGGAGCCAGCAGCAGAGTCTGCACCTCGATGAACTGGAACACCAGCTCCCTGTGCATGCCCTCGATGGCCAGCTCCCGGTACTTGTCCTTGGCTGCCTGGAACAGGAGCACAGCCATCAGCCCTTGCTGCCAGGGACAAACACACACACACCCCTGCAGGCTCCAACATGCCTTCAGAATGAGAGCAACTTGTCATAATCCATTATTGAGTTCTAGGAACTGTATTTTCCTGAAGCACCCACATGTGAACCTGCCAGTCGGCCACTGGATTTTTGCATTTATGTGGTACTTTAAAAAACTGTTTATTGGCACAAACATAAAAGACAAAAACATCCACAGCTGCATATCAGGTGCTGTCATCCCAAATAACTTACATACTAATAAGAACTAAGAAAAAGGCAATGAATATGATCTATCATTACACATAATTCAGCCTATTTAACCCTGCTCCTGAGTATCTCAAAGCAGCCACATGAAGGAGTGTGTGTAATTCATTAAATGGAGCAGCATGGCTCTGCAGACACTCTGGAGACATGGTTTATGGAGGATATCAAAAAGCACTATGCTTCCAAACAATTTTGTTGATGCATTTTCTGGCTTTCTTAAGAAGAGTCCTTTATCATGAAAGATATAAAGGCAACACTATTTTTAATAGTGTCTTTTTTAAAGCAGCTTCTTGCTCATATTAGATATCAGGACTATTTTGCAGAATTGCGTTTGCTTTCCTCTGGACCTTTGTAAACTGACACAAGCACATTTCTACGATTCCACATTTATTCCCTTGAAGTACTCTGTTTTCTTGACACAATTCTGATTCCAATTCAGCTGTATGATTAAGGATCAGAGACAGAAGGATTAAAAGAAATCCACTAATAACAAATACTAGGTGTCATTTTCTTACATCTCCTACCTGAAACTCAAAGAAGCCAGTTTTCAGAGCTTCCTTAAACATCATCTTCTCATAATTTTGGTCTGTCTTCATTATGCCTGCATTCATCTCACTGGGGAGGGAAGGGAAGTGACAACATCAACACTGCATAGTCTGCCCCATGTAATGGCAACTTTGTAAAACTGTCACCAAGGCAGCCAAACCCCATAACCTAGTCTGGAATGAGATCTGTTTTATGAAATTCATTAATTTTTAGAAAAAAAAATAACTACAGGCTTCCTCCTTGCAAGGAAAAACTTGGTCCAAACTGTATTATTAACCTTCGTACCACACCTGGCAAAGACTCTGTCATTGAAGGTGCTGGCTGGGCCACTCCTCAGGCTGTCTCTGTTTGCAATCATCTCCTTCACCCACTCCACCCACGTGTAGAGACGAAGAATACCAGCATCTGCCATGGCTTCCACAAAGTTGGCATCTTCAACAGTGTCTCCAGCATCAGCCAAGGCCAAACGCATGCCTGAAGAACAGGGATCAGCTGCCAGGGCTGGGTGCCAGCAGGCTGGGTGCCAGCAGCTGCCAATGCCCAGGCGTGCTGTGCCTCCTGCCCCCGTGACAGCTCCCTTCAGCTGCAGCTGACAAATGCCAAGCCAGGTACAAACTGCCTGGCCAGCCAGAGGTGCCTCAAAGGAGGCACTTCCCTGGGAGAGGAGCACTGCCCTCCCTGGGAGGGCACCAGAGACACACCAGAACCAGGAGCCAGCACGGTCCCTGCCCAAAACACAGGAGCATGGCACACATGGATACACAAGGCACACACATGTACACAGCCCAAGCACACCAACAGCATGTCCTGTGCTCTGATCTCTTTAGTGGATGTAGAGAGCCCAAGCAGGCTGCTCCTGGAGAGCTCAGCCCCAGGAGCAGCTCCTGGCTGAACCAGGTGTGCTAACACACATCCCAATCTTCCATGTGGAGTTCAGCTTTTCCACAAGAACAGGTGGTAAGTGGCAGATTTATTGCCATTCAATACTCCAATAAACTTCTTTGAGAGCAAAACACTAATTTTAGTCATTTTGGCATAATTGACAATCAGATGCAGGTCAGAATGCACTCACCATCTGCAGAAAACTTGTCAACAGCTTGAGTGAGGGTGAGGAAGTTGCCTGTCGATTTAGACATCTGAAAGAAAGATAAGAGTGTTTGTTTTCTCACACATCCCCTGTGTTGGTGGATAAGCAAGACAGACCCAGCAAGGATTTGGGCAAACAATTTTCTCATGAATCACAGCAAAAAGCATTTTGGTAAATCTGAATGAGGTCTCACAGTAAAAGCAGACTGAACTCATCTAGGATTATATTTTGTCGCTGCGTGCATGCAATTCCCTAAATTAAACTTAAATACCACTTTAAAACTGGTAGCTTCAGATCACCATGTATTGATTTTTCAAGAGGAACTCCACTAGGGTTTATTTTGGGTTTTTTTGATTAATATCAGACAGTCCCCAAGGCCT
Organism: Agelaius phoeniceus; assembly: GCF_051311805.1. Taxonomy (NCBI): domain Eukaryota; kingdom Metazoa; phylum Chordata; class Aves; order Passeriformes; family Icteridae; genus Agelaius; species Agelaius phoeniceus. The sequence continues at coordinate 442,981 of NC_135279.1, read as the reverse complement.
AATTCCTGGGTTCACACACTTGAATTCAGTGTCAGAACTTGCACATATTAGCAAGCTATTGCCCCAAACTTTTTCCTCTCATTGCACCTACTCCAATGCTCTAAAAATATAAACTTTACTTAAATAAATAAATATTCTATATTACCCTAAAACTTAACAGAAATCTTCACTGAACTTTTCACTAAAGTGGTGAGACCACACAAGAACTGACTTAAGAGAAAGTGCTACATAAAGTCACACACAAGGCAGGTCTTTACCTCTAATGAATGAAAAACTGGAGGGGAACTAATGAAGAAATGTCACTATTTCCCCTGCTTACATGCCAAGAAGAAGTTTCCAGTCTGGCTAGCAAGTGCCTGTTTTGACAACACAAAAGCCTGTCACACAAAACCTCACCGTACCTTTTCAGAATTGAGCAGCAGATGTCCATTGGCTCTCACAGCTACTGGCCATTTTTCCCTGTTCAAAGGCAAGATAGAAATCTTTTGGCCAAGAAAATACATTTTCTCTTTTTAAAAATAGGAACAAGCACTTTATATTCCAGTTTGAGATGAATGCCTTGAGTGGAATCTTAAAAAAAATACCTAAGGGTTGTCTTAAATATATTAAGGAGTGTCTCTGAAGATGAAAAGAACTACAGTATAAAGGCTAAGGATTATCATTGCTGAAACACAGGGCAGGGAGCAGTGCACCTGCAATTATAGTTCTTTTACATCACCCTCCTCTGGTCAGATATTTTTAATTTAAAGGCCAGTGATTGGCACTGCCCAAGAGCTGGGTCCACATTTCTACCCATGAATAAGGAGATATTGAATTATCCACAATCATCTTTACTATACATCAGAAACACTTTTCCTATGTACAGTTTTATACAACCCCTAAACCAAAATTCAAGGGAATGCAAACAATATCTTCACCATAAAAGCATCATGCAATGGGCAAAGATTCTCAACCAGTCCTGCACAGCCCATGGGAGTACACATGGCTCTTTTAACCATCCTTGAGAAGGAATTAAGGAGACTTAATAATAATGCCAAATAAATTCCAGTGCAGGAATGCAACTCAACACTGGGAAATCCATAGGAGGAGATCATGCAGAAAAACCAGGGGAAATACTGGTAAAAACCCTTTCCATTTCAATCACTTCTGCTATAGACAACTGTATTAAAGCTGCAATATCAAAGAATACATTTTCAACACAATTCTAAATGTTGCACAGTCCAAAGGCCATTAGCAAATGTAACAGAACTGCAGTCTCCAGCTTTACCTGCCCCACATCCCAACTCACCTTTGCTCTGACCACATGGCCACATGATTGTAGAGGTAGTACGACAGGTGATTTGGAACAAGATCCTTGCCAGAAACTCTGAGATCCACAGGATACCAAAATTCAAACTCCTCCTTCAGCTTATCCAACTTCTCCTTTGGAATCTCAGTTTTAGGGAACGGGGCTGTCTTGAAAAAGATGTAATCCCAAACCTCTTTGCTCATTTGATGTGGCCTGCACAGAATCAGTCCCACATTGCACAGTCAGCAAAAGCTCCTCACATTCTAGCACTTTCTGTAAAGCAGCTTAAACCTGTGGCTCCATTCTCACAGCACAGTCCACCTGATAACAAACACAGAGAGAGTGCCCACGGCCTTTATCACCTGAGTTCAGGTGATAGCTCTGTGCTATGCAGAGAGGAAACGCATTCTGGACCCCAAACACTTCCAGTACACATTAAAAAACACCTCAGATGGTGACCTGTACTACCAGTCCAGAAAAAATCCTAGAGGCACAGGCTTGCTGGTTTGGTTCTGGCAGTTCTTGTTCCATGCTCTAAATTCCTGTGCTGTGACTGGGCTTGTGTTTGGTGCCAAATTCATTGTAACTGAAGGTGACTGAAAGGATGGGTCATAAATCCCCTTTTTCTTCACACCACAGAACAAGTATCAGTAAAAAGCATTTTCCAAGGCTTCTAGATGTTATCTACTTGCATAGGAGAGCATTCTAATTGTGCATGCTCAATTACATCAAATCTGTAATTCAGGGACCAGGATGCTCACTTCAAAGCTTGTTTCTAGACACGACTAGCTCGTGCATAGCTTCTCTGTAATTAGAGAGGTTTGAGCCCAAATGACAGCCTTGCCCAGTCTCAGAGGTATTTCTGTAAGAATCAGAATATTTGCTTTGGAAATGGTTTTCAGATTAGTTATAACATAAAGTAAGAAAAGTTTCCATTCCAATATGTAAGCTACTCCAGAAATTAGTCCATAAACCACACAGAATTAGATGATTCAAGGCACAATCTGAAGTGTTTTCTCAACTCCAGACTGAGCTGTACTATCTCATCTCTCTGACCCCTATCACCACACTTCAAAAGCCCCTCCAACCAAGAGGTCACATGCCTCCTCCCCCTTGCTCTGAAGACTTCCACAGACAAGCTGTGGATAAAAGATGGTTCTGAGCTTCCAGGAGAGTGACAGTGACAAAAACCAAGAGCTAAATCCTACTCCCTCTGTACACTGGAGCCTCCAATTTATTGTGGTGCACAGCAGTCTCAGCAAGCAGACACCCAAGCAGCCAATCACCCAAAAACCTGCCAAGGTCCATTTCAAGGCAAGTCAAACAAGTATTGAAAAAGGTGATTTACTCTCCACACAGTTCTTTCAGAGGTGCTTTCAGAAGCATTTTTCCACTCTCTCTTCCTCTCACTGCCTGTCACACTCCTCTCTTTCCTTACCGCCCCTCTGTAAACTGTTCTAACTGAGCTCATGGCAGGTTAAGTTTAATAAAGATGCTTTTTATACAGAAAAGCAAAGACTCAGCCTCCTTGGCAAGTCTTTCTGCAGAGCAATTCAGGAGATAAGCACACCTAATTAAACAAGAGAATTTAATGGTTCACTCTCCTTACCTGATGCCCAGAGGAGACTCTCCTTGGCCCCTGAGGTTCCCCCCCTGCAGCAGGTGAGCCACGGTGTAATAGGCCATGTAGATGGTGGAGTCAGAGAGAGACTCAATCAGCCACTGCTCATCCCAGGGTAAGCGGGTCCCTGCAGGGGAAGGCGGGGTCAGGCACCCAGCACCACCCTGACCCCTCACAGAGCTGCTGATGGTGATTTCATGTGGAACACATACATACATACATCAGGGGAAGGCTGTGTCAGGCACCCAGCACCACCCTGACCCCTCACACACAGCAGCTGATGGTGATTTCATGTGGAACACATACATACATACATACATACATACATACATCAGGGGAAGGCTGTGTCAGGCACCCAGCACCACCCTGAACCCACACACACACAGCAGCTGATGGTGATTTCACGTGGAACACATACACATACATTAGTACTCATGCTAATGGGTTTAAAAAATATTTGGTTTAAAAATTAAACTATGCATTTGAAAATTTTACTCAAGGGTAAACAGTTGCTGATTTTCAACCTATTTCCTGGCACAGCTCAGCTGCAGAACATCTGCTGTGGGTTACAGTGCACATTTAGCAGCTGGCCCATGTCAGGCTACACAAGATGAAGGCTAATCAGGATTCCAGGAAATGGTATAAGCTCCCTTTTCTTTCAAATCAATGGCCCAGCAGAAAGCTACTAAGATGCTACAAGGACTACCTGTAGTAACACAAACATTACCAGCCCCATGCACTTCCAACAAAGCACACCTTCTCTGGGATGCTGGGCCAAGATACAATTGGACAATGCTGCTCCCACACTTCCTGTATCACTGGGGATGTTATATAGCACTTCAGCCTTCCAAAGGAATGAGGAGTACCATCCTTACAAAGAACCAACTGAGAAAGGAATGTTTTGCCTACCTAAGCCATACGTCCTGGAGCACGCATGCTCTTGTAGCCAACCTAAGGTAGCTTCAAAATTTCTCCTAGTCTCTTCACAGAACCTGTAAGAAAGAAGCTCTTACTGCCTTCAGCCCTCTCAGACCCCACCAAGAGCAGCAAAGTCACCCTCCTTTACAGGCACATTCATAACTCACGTCTCCAGATGTTGCAAGCACTCTGACGTCTGTTTCTTCCAGCTCACTTCACCATAATCTAAATACCTACAGCCAGGAGAGGTTTATTGTAATAAAGCAATCCAGAAGTAGTGTACAATTGGAGCAACTTTGTAACTGCAGCTTTGTTTCACTCACCACTGGTCACAAAGGGCCACAACACACTCATCAGCAGATCTCGATATAACTTGTTTCTCAGGCTCCATATAAATCATGGCTTCACCCTAAGATTGAAAGGGCAATGGAAGCTGAGATTTAAGTACTTACCAAAGTACTGAAAATCCTGACAACTTACTAAAAAGCATCCCCTCCATTCTAATTTGGTTTATAGCATTTACTGCACAGCTCTCACCACTGCTGAAGCTCTCTGCCTCAGTATTCCCTCAGGTAAAATGAGGCAAGGCTTGACTCTGTAACTTCTCTAAGGTACCAGCTCACAGCACTTTGTACAAAATGCATGAGGAAAAGGAGGACATAAGCACAAAATATTCCCCACCAACTATGCCCCTGACTGAAACAGCTCCTAGGAAACTCTGGAGGACAGAGGGAGGGGGAAAGGCAAAGGAAAATGGGATGCTGAGCTTCAAATCTACTGCACACATGATGCGTGCTGATGCATTATAATCTGGCCATAACAGTGCCACAACAACAAGGGAATGATGACTAAATGCCTGAAGCCTCCTCTCACTCCCAGTCCTCATCAGGGAGTCTCATTAGAGGGATGCCACAGTCATTGATTGTTTACTGCTGTTTTCTGAAACGGGAGCCCAGCAAGGGGGCATTTGCACATCACACATCTCTTCACTGGCTTGAAAGAGACCTGACAGCCCAGCTCCTACACTTCAGCACCCTCCCAGCTATGCTAAAGAATCAATTGGACAACCAGAACATGTCCTAGGGAGGGTGACAGAATAAGGCAGGGAACAAGAGAACTCTAATGAAGCTGCTCAGCCCACTCAGCCCAAGAACACCAGGTCCCTCTCTCTGCAGCGACCCACAGCACCCCGAGGGCTGCAGAACCACACCAGGGGTGTCTCTGGTGACTCAGCCCTGTGAAAAGGACAAAGCAGACAGTTCAGAAGCAGCTGTGTGCACACTGCCACTTACCTTATCCAACATCAGCTTCTGAATGCGTTTCTTGACATCTTGAACTTTCTGTCCTTTGAATTCATCCACCAGCATCACCTGCAAAGATGGGTCACAGAAGATAATTTTGTTCAAAATTCAGCAAGAAATAGGTGCCATAGGTGTTCAAATCAATATAAGGAAATAGCAGGTGCTGCAATCTTTGACATGCAAAAAATAGGAGTACAGGTATTAGGTTTTTTTCATTATGTGCAGTCATCTTTACCCAAAAACAGTTTGTACACATGTCAGCATCCACACAGATGACAGACTGCAAAGAGTCAGAAATAAAAACTATTGCTTGCTTACAAAAGAACAGCTGAGAAATACACATGGTAAGCTACTGAGGTAAAGACAGGAGAAAAAAAGAAAAAACATAACAAAACAAAACAAACATCAAAAAAACAAAACAACAAAAAACCCCCAACCCAAAAACAACAACAACAACAAAACCTGCAAATAATAACACCTTCTCATTTCATATCAGTTTCCCTATCTATACTTGCAACAAAATGGATCAGCTCCCTAGAAGGTGGTCACTTGTTCAGAGACCAGGTTATAATGCTCAGAAAACACAGCAATGTGTGAGTGCAAACTTTCTCCAATGCTACATCACTCCTTCAACTGCAGAACCCTACTGCAGGAAAAGTCTAAATGAAAAGTCCTTTGGGACTTTTTTGGGAAAACAGGACACTGTCCCTCTTTCTTGAGATTTTTTTTTTTTTAATTCTTTACCAGCCTATTTTTTCTCCTAGTTGAACTCACCAAGAAACCACTTACCAAAATCTTGTATTACTTACTCCTTCATAGAATCCTTTCAGGTACACTCTCTCCTTGGCCTCTGCAAGCTTCTCTCTGTCATTCTGGCTCTGGATTTTGAGCTCATCACAGACAGATGGAGCACAAAGGCTGCCATAGCCTGGGATTTCAATGATGGGCACCTGAGAATTAACAGAGGGCTGTCAAACCCCTCCTGCACCCCAGTACTCACTCCATACATTCACAGCATCCAACACAAGTTACACAGGGCTTACAACAGATTGCTGCAATTGCACTCGTGGCCCAGAAGTCCTGGCAGCCCCCAGGGGGACTCCTGAGCTGCCCAGGTGTGTCCCATGACATGGCACCACCCAGAGCTGTGCCAGGACTGGAGCTGGCCTGTGGAACCAAGGGTACTGCAGAATTCTGGGATGGCTTCACCTGTAACCTGCATTTCCTAATGAACACTGCCTCTGCCTCGAGGCTGTGCTAACAGAGAGGCACTTCAGCTTTTTGCATTGAACAGATACCCTCCTCATCTGGCCATCAGGGCACAAAGTTTTCATCAGCCAACAGGTTATTAGGATAATGATGCATTCCATTTCCCAAAACCATAACTCCTATAAAAATTGATGCTTTCCTTTCTCTCTGAAACATAGCATACAACAACAAATCTTGGATGCAACCCTTAACAGACCAAATGTGACAACTACAGGAAAGGATGAAAACTTTACGTTTTTCAGCTTTCAGCTGAGCAGGACTTTAAAGAGAAACTCTGGCAGAGGTGGCACAGCTCCTGCTTTGTTTCTCATCAGTGAACATAAGATCCTGTGCTCAGTAGATGGACACGTCTGGGTGCACTCACCGGCTCAAACGGCAGGACCATTTCATCTCTGATGCCATACTTCACCCTCAAAGCCTTGAAAGTTGGAAGAAAAAAATCAATAGATAGAAGTCTTCTAGATGTAAAGGTTTTTATCCATTCATAGTGGGGTTTTTTTACATAATGCTTTATTACAAATCAGACAAAGCCACTTCCCTGCCTTCTCACCATTTCTGACACCTGAGCTCAATCTCCATCTCATTTCCAGGTGATTCCTTGCCATAATTGTCTACATTTTTTAAAAGGGCAAAAATTGATATTGCTCTACCCTGAAATGAGTGGGCAAAAATTCAGTAGCCAGGGATAGCTGTTCAGACACTGAGGTACTCCTGCAGTTAGTAACAATCACTTCCAGTCTCATTTGAAATTCATAGAGAATCTTAATCTCATTTTTGGAAGTCATTTCCACAACAGGAATTCATTTCTGTTTCCCTGGTGCTCTTCTCTACCTTACCATGCAGCACAAGTTACATGATTCTCGTCCAAAACTCAGACCTGAAGTCTGGAAAAAACCCATCTGTCCTAGCCCAGTTGGTTTAAACTTCATTTATTTTTAAGTGCTTTGATTTCAAGTTAGAGACGGCAGAATGCCAATTAAAGCAAGTTTCATTTTTCTCACTGGATATTCACTTTTGACCCTTTTCACTAGGAAAAGGAAACAGAAACAATTCAGTTAACAGACTGACCTGCTTCTTTTTCAAGTCTCTCAGTGCTGCAAAGTCATCTGGAGAGTCAGAGGGAACACTTGTCACCACTCCAGTTCCTTGGCAAAGGAGAAGATAAACAGATGAAAGGATTAGTCCCCCATACTACATGCCAGTGCCCATCCAAGAGGCTCTGCTGCAGAATTACCTTTATCCTCCTTGATGGTGAGCATGGGCAGGGCATATATGACCTTGTAGGTGCTGAGGGGTGCTGAAAGTGCAGCACCAAGAATCTCCTGAGCAGGACAAAGGAACAGCATTACAGTAAATCAGGGGCTTTCAGCCTAGTAGAGTAAGCTCTCCTGGCTGATATTCTTCCAATTTTCTGTAAATTTTCCCGACACATTACAAACAAACTAAATACATTTTATGTACAGATGGATAAGGAGGAAGTACATATGAAAACGTGTGGTACTATTTGAGACAGGATATAGGTTATATAATGGTAGGAAAGTCAAATACCAAGAAACTTAAACTACAAGGATGTAGAATTGGGAAAGCATAGGAAGCAGAAGGACAGTTTGCTTCCAAGTATCTGAAGCACAGCAGCACTGAGGCAAAAGTGGCTTAGGAAGCCAGTGTCAAAAGTGACATTAAACAAAGCATATTGTCAAGATAGCCACACACTGACAGGAGGCAGGCAAGATCTAGCAGCTGTCTTCTACCTCACTAATTTGCTTGAATTCACATCATGTCTACTAACAAAGGAAAAAAACACATATTTTCTACTTCATTCTTCAAGGCAAGATCAAGAAAGATGGTGACAAGTTGTAGTGAATGGAGATCAAGGGATGCAAACAGCTGAAGGTGCTTTGTATCAGGATGAATAAACACCACTGATGACACTTGCACAAAGCACACAAGTTAAGGACAGCAAACCCCAAAACCACTGACATTCACTACTCAGCTAAGAAAGCTTCATTCACACAGATGTACTGGAAATGTCAGTACCAACAAAAGCCTTTTCCACATAACCCTTTCTAGCTATTGCTTTTCCCCCTCCCTTTCCATTTAGTCTTCCCAGCAAGAAGAAAAGCTTTACTTAACACTATCCTTTCACCACATCATGCTGAGGGAATAGGAATGCATCTGTCCCCAGCTAAGTGCACGAGGTTATTCTCCCAGCAGCAGCTCTGGCTTGGCTGCCACAGAAGCTGCCTGCTGCTGGCATTGTTTGTCACTGAGGATTTCAGTCACTCCAATGTTCCTGTAATCCCTCCTGTATTTTCTTGCCCATTAGAACTGCACCATCCCTCACCCTTGTGAGCCGCAAGGGGCAGCAGGGCGGGCTGCAGGCTGCTCACCTCTCCCATCAGCTCTAAGGATTTCAGTCACTCCAATGTTCCTGTAATCCCTCCTGTATTTTCTTGCCCATTAGAACTGCACCATCCCTCACCCCTGTGAGCCGCAAGGGGCAGCAGGGCGGGCCGCAGGCTGCTCACCTCTCCCATCAGCTCTAAGGATTTCAGTCACTCCAATGTTCCTGTAATCCCTCCTGTACTTTCCGTCCCATTAGAACTGCACCATCCCTCACCCCTGTGAGCCGCAAGGGGCAGCAGGGCGGGCCGCAGGCTGCTCACCTCTGCCATCAGCTCTAAGGATTTCAGTCACTCCAATGTTCCTGTAATCCCTCCTGTATTTTCTTGCCCATTAGAACTGCACCATCCCTCACCCTTGTGAGCCGCAAGGGGCAGCAGAGGCGAGGCTGCAGGGTGCAGGGTGCTCACCTCTCCCATCAGCTCTAAGGATTTCAGTCACTCCAATGTTCCTGTAATCCCTCCTGTATTTTCCTTCCCATTAGAACTGCACCATCCCTCACCCCTGTGAGCCGCAAGGGGCAGCAGGGCGGGCTGCAGGCTGCTCACCTCTGCCATCAGCTCTAAGGATTTCAGTCACTCCAATGTTCCTGTAATCCCTCCTGTACTTTCCGTCCCATTAGAACTGCACCATCCCTCACCCCTGTGAGCCGCAAGGGGCAGCAGGGCGGGCTGCAGGCTGCTCACCTCTCCCATCAGCTCTAAGGATTTCAGTCACTCCAATGTTCCTGTAATCCCTCCTGTATTTTCTTGCCCATTAGAACTGCACCATCCCTCACCCCTGTGAGCCACAAGGGGCAGCAGGGCAGGCTGCAGGCTGCTCACCTCTCCCATCAGCTCCTTGACCACGGGCAGCACGCCGCTGTCCCTGCTGAAGCCCTGGTAGGACATGTTGCGGGCGGCGCGCTGCGTGCAGATGAAGATGTCCCCGCTGCCCGTCTCGAAGCCGATGTACTTCATGTCCGGCCGCAGCCAGCAGTTGGTCTGCCCAAACATGGTCTCTGGCCTCAGCGTGGCAGCCACCAGGAAGATGTTCTTCCCTCTCAAGCCACTGGGGGGAAAAAGTACTGGGTAAGTTAGCAAAATAAAATCATCATGGCTCACACAGAACAGGCTTTTACACTAACATCAACTTCCAAGCAACATTTCCTAAGAGACAGAAGTGGGTCACTAGTTCATTGTGGGTTTTCCTTTTTTTTCCTTTTTTTTTAATGCTATCTTGAGGTCCACGCAGACACAGCAAATAGAGCAGGTCAAAATTCTGACTAGGTCTTTGAAGTGATGGAAATAAGCAGGTGAAATTAAATTCTGCACTAGGCAAAACACACTGTTTAATTCAATGGCCAGTTCTGGCCAGGAGATAGAGCCCATCTGCCACTAAAAAGTCAAGACTTACCTCAATTTTGCAGGGTAAGGATCCAACACCTTCATTTTTATCAGTGTGTATTCTTGAGGCCCAACACCCTGCAAGTCCCACAGGCAATGCAACAATCAATAAGTGAAACTCACTTGAGCAGGAAAGAAAACAAATCCTAATCTGTAGGAGCCTAATCCAAACACTATTTAAGGTACTGATGCTTTCCTCAAAGTAAATCCTATTTCCATTAATATGAAAGGCTGTTCACTAAACTGCAGACTGCAGAGAGGTTATACTGTGCTCCTACAGCCAAAAACTTACTAGTCCCAGACACTGCCTCAGCAGCATCTAAGTTAACAACAGCTTGTTTATTTAGCTTCAACAGCTAACAACACAATGGAGTAATGCTGCTGGCACAGATTGCCAAACAATCACAGAAACCAGATACAATGTAAAATACTATCCATAGTTCCAGACAAATCTGCTCAAGAGAAGAGTTCATTCAATTTTCACATGCACTGACAGCTGAGAGCCAGTGACTCTGCACATCCAAACTATGTTTTGCTCTAAGATACAACTTACTTTCCATTTAGTATTTAAGATCATAAGCAATGCATGAAAATGTCAAGTTAAAACATTACCTCTCCTGTTTGCCTGTCATGATCCATGCAAGGCTGTCCATCTTTAGGAGAATAAATTGTATATCTAGAAAAAGATTTTCATTTAGCAGTGAGTAAAATAGTGTATAGATCAAGAAAAAAAGTATAGCTCTCTGGGAAAAAAAGACCTCTTAATGGTATTTTCAAATTTTGTTTGGATCTGTTTCCATCAGTGCTAATGTTCAGTTTTCACAAGAGCTTTCAGAATTGCCTGTTTTTTGCTTGGAGTTGGTACCCGAGGAAAAACTAAACCTGGAAGACAAATCTCACGTGCTTTGCTGGCACAACAACTACACTTCACTGCATCAGGCAGAGCAGCAGCAAGGAACAAGTCCATTTTCTGGTGAGTTAAAAGCACACTCTAGAGATGTGTCACAGGGCTCTGTCTCTGGTACAGCTGAGCTTATCCACTCTCCCAAAACCTCAGAGCCGAGTGGCAGCTTACCGTTTGCCAAACTTAATCTTATTTCTTTCCTTTAGAGTAAGGAACTGCCATCGCACAAAGGAATCATAGTAGGGATTGACATTGGTTGTAATGAAGGAACGCCTCCAGTCCACCTGAAAACGGGCAAGAGGCTCCAGTAAGTAAGCACAATCAAGAAATCAAAGGAATCTCACAATACCATAACTATTGCCTTAAAAATAAAAACAGCTTTCTCTCCAAAAAGACAATGCAAGACATGTCCCATAAAGGGTGTAAACTTAAATACACATCTGTGCCTGCTCTCTGAGCAGACATGTCAAAGACTTGAGGTCCCTCCACTGACTGAGAAATTCAGAGGTTTTGTAGTAGTTTAAACCAACCATTTGAGCTGCATTTCAGCACTGCCCTGTTTCATCACCTTTATTTCTCTCCATTTACAAAAATCTGCTGTCAGCGGGACAAGTACTTTTAGGAAGAAGAATGATGAGATGTCAAATAGAACTACTGTCAATACTGACTACTGACAAGTTATCTCACATGGGAGCCAAAAGTCATAATGTCTTTATTGGACTCATTTCTAGCTGTGACCACTGTACAGGGTACAAGCTCTATATAAGAAAGCACTTAATTATCACCCAAGACCTTAAATGTTAAATGACTAATTCCATAGATAGCAGAAACATTCCTGGAATTATGCTGGTATTAGTCAGAAAATCTCACAGGGAAGCAGTACATTCACCAACACAGTAACAATACAGGTATGGCTGCCTGCATAACTGAGGCTGGGATCACCCAGAGTCACCTTCAATCCCATGCTCTTCAGATCCTGGACAGCAAGGGGAGGGAAATAATCCAGCCAGTGCTCAGCTTCAGAAAAACTGACCACTTCTTCATCAGACAGACCCAAAGACTTCATGATCCCCCACTGGTACTTGGAAGAGCCAGTCTTGGCAGCAGCCTTGCTCTGAAAGAACAGTTGGGATTAGGAAGAAGTCCACAGGCTTGTCACAAGAGCATTTACCTCTGTTTATGTTATGGTTTCTGATTCCAGATACACAAGTTAATACAAATACATCCTCCCTCTAAGAATGAGGGTAATTGATTAGAGTTTCCATTCTACACCCTGTATTCCCAGAGTTTCCATTCTACCATACCTTGCATTTACTGTTCATTCCCTAACCCTCCTCTTCCCAACTGCCCCATGCCAATGTCCAAAAAACTGCAGAGGCTCTGCCACAACAGCCTGGCAAGGAATTGCCTGTTGTCAAGGCCCTGCTCAATCCCATGGGTTTTTGCACCACAGAAGGGTGGATAGCCTTGCACCCCTGTGCCAAAAACCTTTGCTGCTGTCACTTTGCTCATGGTACTTTTCCCAGCTGTTGTCCCTTGAGAATCTCCTGGCTCTCCCCAGCAGTGACCCAGGCAAGGTCACACCTTCTGTCCTGTAGAGCAGCCAGAACCCCAAACCCAGCAGCTCCAGTGGGACAATCTCTTGAGCACAGATAAACAACATACAGTGCATCTCGAAGAGTCTTTTCCCAGACTTGATTCTTTGCCTTGCTTTGGAATACTCCCAAAATCCTAAATCTCACTTAAAAACCTGGTAAGTGAAAATAGTTTGGATGATTTTACTGAGCCTATCTAGACAGAACTGGCTAGACACCAACTTAAAAAACAGTAACTAGAACAGCAGGAATACACATGCTTTACCTCTGAGAAAGCAGGGCTATTTCCTACAACCTGCTTAGGAATGTTCCATGAATGGATTAAAAAAAAGAGAAAAAATGAGAGTATTACTCCGGATTCTTTCTCAGAAAACTATGAGGCAGCACATTAGCTTACCAATAAGGGCTCATGCATTAACATGGTATCTCTAGAACCATGCAGCCAATGCATTTTTCCAAGTCCCCCCTAAAGGTAACTCAGCTACCTTGGAAAAAACAAAAAAATCTTTGTATTGAGATTTCTGTGAGCCCAAAGGAGGAAAAGCCTACAATGTGCACACTGAAGTTTTGACAGCACAGCTCTCAGTCCAGGAAGGCTTGGTTTAAACTTTACCTTTTTGCCTTTTGCTTTGTCTTTGATGATAATTTCTTCCCCTTTTTTACCAGAATTTTCTTCCTCTTCCTCTTCCTCATCAGGAAATTCTGGTGGGCAACCATACAACTCCATTTCTCTTTTCAGCTTATCTGCACAAGCCTGAACAGAGTTATTGGGAGTGTGTCAGCCAGGGCACCAGCTGCAGCCACAGCCAAAGACAGGGTTTTACTGATAACATTTTGCATTCCACACTTTAAACTTTTTTTGGACCTTGCATTAAGATCTAGGAGATCCTGCCACTTCCAGAACACCTTCCAGGGCAAGAAGAGGTTTACTGTAAGGATTTTCTTGCAAAGGAAAACATACTACAGGTAAAATGCAGTTTTCCAGCACTTTGTCTTTTAAAGTGATGTTATAGCTCAAGCACAACACAGGTTTATTACAAATTCAGGCTCCAAATCACACTGTCTTGGTGAGCTGTTAAATAAACTAAGGTGCTGTTGGGGATGGACAGTAAGCAAGGCCCCGAGCAGCTTAGGGATAAAAACCCCATCAGAAACAACCCCCCAGCAACTGCCAAGCTCTCACCTTGATGGGCATCCCTGTGCAGTGCAGCCCAAAGGGAAACAGGCAGCTCTTCCCCTTCAGCCTCTGGTACCCGACCGCGAACTGCAGGCAGGGAAAAGGGAACAGCTGAGACGGGAACAGCCAGGCTGGGCCAGCTCCTGCTCAAACACAGCTGGGCCTCCTTCTGCAGCACAGCCAGGGCAGCTGACAGAGCTGGGGGCAGCCCTGGCACAGAGGGGAAGCCCTGTTTGTGTCCAGGCCTGCCCTCGTGGCTGCCCAGGCACAGGCATGGCTGCACCAGAGACCCACAGGTGCACAGGGGGCTGCTCTGGAATTCTAGCACCCAAAACCTGCTCCCACACAGAGCACAGCAACCACAAACTAAAGGGACAGGTCTCTTGTGAAGTTTGAGCCGTTTAGCAGCATCTCCTAAAAATCTCATTTCAAAGAACAAACAGGGGAAACGCCTGCAGCCCCATCTCATCAAATTAAAAATTACATTAATGGAATTTCCCTTTAGTTAGCAATATTCCTACTGAAAATGTGGGGAAAAAGGAAAGTTTTAATAAGTCGTTACTAAAGCTATAAAGGAATTGACATGGCATCCTATTAGCTCAAAATTGGACTACAAAATCAGCATTTGTTCTAGAATAGTATTTAAAGGTATCAGCAAAGGAGAATTTTTACCTCACATTTAGATAAGGAAAACGTGTGTCCCAGATGCAGGCGACCATTCATGTAAGGGTAAGGAAAGGTAACAAAGTACTTCCCTTTGCTGAGAAGAAAGTCAAAGGATTAAAACACATAATGAGCTTTGTAAATGACCATCAGACAATACACAGCAAAACAGGTAACTGGGATGTTCAGCTATTATCTGCCCACAGTGATGGTAAAATATTTTCCTCACCAGTAACATGAGTATTTGATTTTAAAGAGCTGATGCACTAACAGGCTTTATCATCTTAAAAAATAAACACAAAAGAAAAACCCACAGAGGACTGGCATCACACAGAAACATTGAAATAGATACAGCATGCTCCCAAAGGTAACAAATTTAATCCTGCTTCTGTAAATTAATTACAGCAAAGTCTTAAAGTCATTTATTTAATCTCCCACTGTGTGAGTTCAGATTTTAAGGGCACACCGCTAGCAATCACTCCTTTCACAGGGATATATTGTTGCAGGGTGTTTCAACCATGCATTAAGTTGTTGGAACCCGAGCTCTCAAAGCAGCTAAGAAAATATTTACATTTAGAACACTGAATTTCTACCTCCACCTTGTACTTCACGCCTTGTCTCTCCCCTTCACACACTCCCTCGGTCCATTACCATGAAGGAATAAAGGCCAAGTCATTTGTTTGCCTGCAAAATCTACAAGTTAAGAACCTGACACCTGTTACACCACTTCAGTTATTATCTTGGTTTAGTCTGACTTTCCCACACACCAAGTATTAACCTCATCGTGCCAAGGTCAGTGCTTTTCCAGCCAGAAAACCACAGGATTAATGCAGCTCCCCCAGACAGCCCTCCACAGCTGTGAGGAGCATGGATCCCACCAATTCCAGAGGAACTGTGCTTCCAGGCACGCTCCTCCTTTATTCCCAGAGGATAAACAAGTTTCTCAGGGTTTACTCTGGGGCAGAAATGAGAGCAAGAGTCCCATGGTCATCCCCAGAGTGCAGAGCACTCCCTGCACCTGCACAAGGCTCTCCCTCCCCGCAGCTCTCTCCATGCCCTGGGGCTGGGGCTGCAGCCAGTGGTGACCAAAGGGGCCCACCCAGGACCCTGCCCTCCCCCAGCTCCACACAAGGACAAGAGGCTGCCCCACAGCAGGACCTGGGCTTCTGCTGTGCCCTGTGAGGCAGAGCAGGACACACCTTCCCTCAGAGTGAAACCTCCCCAGGGGGAGGGCTCAGGCACCCACCGCAGAGCCTCCTCCATGTCAAAGGGTACAGGTCACCAAAGAGAACTGGTTTTCAGCCCACAGAGGGTAACTGACACTGCCAGGCAATGAAAAAGCTTCTCTCATCCTGCTGGAACTCAGCTACACACGTACCCAGCTTTATGTCATCAGCTACAGAAATGCCAACAACGTGTGAGCAAGTCCCTGCAGCTCAGCCATGAATACTGCTCATTACAAAGGGGCCACTTTTCCCCCCAGCAGATCTCGAATGAAAAGACATTTCAAGCAGTGAAAAACCAAGTACAACCATACCTCCTCTGGTCCTTCCTGTCTGCAGCATTGACCTCAAACACTCGATCACGCTCCCACTTCTGCTGGACCTCTCTTTCAATCTTCTTCAGGAAATCCACCTTCGCTGTTCCTTTACGCTCCTGTTCAGCGGAGAAAGGAAGAGAGGTCTGGCTGAGCAGGGTAAGAAAGAACTGTAACCCATCACAGCCCACCCTGATCTCCATGGGCAGGGGCAAGCACTGCCCCCGGTCCCTGCAGCAGCGGTGGCTCTGCCAGCCTGAGATCCAGCCCTCTGCAACTGGAGCCAAGATCTGCAAGGAAAGCACCAACAACCATTTTCTACAGCAAAGGACTCTACAGTAGCCAGGACACACACACACACTGACCATCTTGCCAATAAAACAGAGGTCTCTGAACTGGGGAGGTAGAAGAGAATATAAATCATAAGTGAAAACTCCTATAGAATTCTGGTTTTATTCCAGGCTCTCCATAAACCCACGTGATGCGTCCCCCTCTTGAAGTACATAAAGTGGGTACAGCATTCCCTATGCCAGGAAGAGGGCAGGTAGCAGCTCTGAGTGTAGTTCACGGAGCTCCTCAGGTAAAGCATTCCAAGCGATTTTAATTAAATCAGTGCTCAGCAGCCTTTCCTCTCATTCTTTTATCACATAACATATGGCAAGTATTAAAGGATCTTATTATTTCACCGTATAACACACAGGAATTGTTAAAGGACACACGCATTACGGACACACGCATTCTGCACTCATAAAGGCTGAGGATGTATTTTTTGCCCATCAAAACCAAGACACGCCTAAGACCTTTACACCAAGGGGCCGCAGCCGCGGCCAAAGGCCCCGCGCATGCCGCTATAGGACCCTCGTCCCGGAGAGCGCGGCAGCGAAGAGTGACCCTGAGGAGCGGGTGAGGAGCCTCAGGAGCGCCCCGAGCCCCCGCAGAGCCCCCAAGCCGGAGCCCCGGCCCGGCTCCTGAACTCACCGCCATGTTGCCGCGCCTGACGGGGCCCGTACGGGCCGTGCCAACAGCGGCAGCGCGCGGGGGAGCCCAGGCCGTACCAAGGCAGCGGGCGGGGGGACACCGGGCACTTTTTAGAGTGCAGGGAGGGGAGAGAAGGAGAGCGGCAGGAAGAGCGAGCGGAGCGGTCGCTGCGGGCACTCGTCCTGGCCTGGGAGCGGGGACCGAGCCCGGTGCGCCGGGCCGAGGGGTGCGCCCGCCGGCACGCTGTCCCTTTAAGAGAGCCCCCCCCAAGATGTCGCCGCCGGTTCATGTGCTCGCTCTACCGAACTTGCTGGTTCTCCCTGACCCTCGGCTCGGGCTCTGGGCGGCTGCCATTGGTTGGCAGCGCGGAGCGGCAGCTTCTGGTTGGTGGTGTCGCGCGGCCCCGCCCCGGCCATGCCCAGCAGGCTGCGCTGCGGGCGGTGCCGGGCAGGTCGCGGCGATGGCGGCGGCAGTGTAGCTGGGAGCGGGCGGCGCGGGGCCACCATGATCATCGAGAGTGTAGACGCGCTCAAGTCCTGGCTCGCCAAGCTGCTGGAGCCCATGTGAGTGCGGGCGGGCGGGCCGGGCGGAGCGGCGGACAGCGCTTCCCGCGGGCCGGGCCCGGCCCAGGCGTTACGGCCCTGCCCCCGGCCCGGGCCCGGCGCGCCCGGAGTGCGGGACAGCCCGGGCCCGGGGAGCTGCCGGCGGCCTTCTGTCCTACAGCGTGCAGCGGAGCTGGAGAACGGCTTGGAGCACAAGTCTGATGAGGAGCAGCTAGGAAAGGGGCTCAGCCTGGAGAAAGGGAGGCTCAGGGGGGACCTTGTGGCTCTGCACAGCTCCTGCCAGGAGGGCACAGCCGGGGGGGCCGGGCTGTGCTCCCAGGGAACAGGGACAGGAGCAGAGGGAACGGCCTCAGGCTGGGCCAGGGCAGCTCAGGGTGGGCACAGCAGGAATTTCCCCATGGAGAGGGGGCTCAGGTGCTGGGAGTGTTCATCCCTGGAGGTGTCCAAGGAAGGACTGGCCGTGGCACTCAGTGCTCTGGGCTGGGGACAAGGTGGGGTAGATTGAATTTGGTGGTATGGGAGTGCTTTTCCAATCTATGTGATTGTGTGTGCTCCCAGCTGCTGCCCCGGCTGTGCTGTCGATTTCAGTCCCAGCTCTGTCATCTCAGAGCAGAGCCAGGGGCTGCTGCAGGAGCTGACAAAACCAGGAATAACGCTGAAACTGTGGGAACTCTGCATTTACGTCCTGCTGCTGCTTGCACTGGGAGTGGGACTGGGATGGAGTCAGCATGGGTCCCCGTTGTGTCGTGCATTTTGTGGGTTCTGGTAACTGGCTGCAGAGGGGCTGGTTTGTGCTGGTCCCGAGCTCTGCAGTGCCTGAGCACAGCTGGTGCTGGTGGCACAGGCACAGCGAGGGGTCAGCAGGTCTCACCAGGGGAAGCTGCTTGTCAGTGCCTGGCCAGGCTTGGGTCTCCCATGGAGTACAGCTGAGGCCTGTGGGAAGAGTTTTAAATAGGCCTTAGGTCTGCTCCGTTGCCATCATTAAGTATTGGGCTTTTAGAAGTTCTTCACAACTTTCTTTTTCCCTTGTTACAGTCACGGGTTTCTCTGGTGTTTGGTCAAACCCTGCTGAAAGTCTCTAGGCTGGAGCACAACTCCTGCTCCTGCACTTTCCCTGCCAACTCCAGTCGGTGTCGAGCGTTCCTTGGCATTTCAGCTGCGCTGTGCAGTGGGAGGCAGGAAATCAAGGAATTGGCCAGTGGGCCCCGACAGTCACAGACTCTGTAGTGGCACCAGTGTGACAATACAGACTGGCTTGCCTGCAGGAGGGCACTCACCTTGTGTGCCCCTGTACCCCATGATGGGATGGGATGGGGTGCTTGGGAGGGTCTGACCTATGGAGGAAGGAAAGGTAATGGTTGTGAAGTGAGGGGTAACTTCTTCTATTTGAAATTGAACATTTATAGTCAGTGGGTGAGGGCCCCAGTACATCACACACAGTGAATGGATCACATGCAGGTTATTTCTCTGTGTGTGTAAGAATTGTAAAATCTGTTAATTTGTGGTTTCTTTGTTCTTAATTGCTCCATTTACCCTGGCTTTCATTGGAGGTTGGATGTTGTTGGAGGCTATATGAGAGCAGAACTACTTGATTGCTGCTCATTGAGGATTTTTATTTCTTTCACCTGTTGCCCTCTGTTTGGCTTTTTGCCTTTTGCTTGTTTTCTGGATCTTTTTCTTACTTGAGATTATTTTGAGGTATATATATGTCAGAATTTTCCTTTCTATTTCCAGAGTTACTGTTCTCAGAAAATACACAATCATCTCTTTAAATGTTAATTTAAAAAAAAAAAGGTCTTTTGAGTATTTTAGGTTTCTGCCCCCACCTGATATCTGCCATCTGCACACTCTGAGAGGCCAAACAAGGAGCTGTAATTTAGTCACACTGTTACTCTATTTCATACCTGGGGTGTTCCTAGTAGCTGAATAATGGGATCTAAAGCAATATCCAGTTAAAAGATCAGTGGTGTGAAGTATCACTGCACACAGTTGGTGACTTTGGTCTTTGTGGACCAGATGCAGGTGAGGGAGTGTGAGGAGGGAACCTGGGTCAGTAATTGCTCCCGTTTAGATGTTGTACCAGCACTAAAAGGTTGCTGTGAAATCTGGCATGGAAGTGTCCTCGAGGAGGAAACCCCAGGACAGTCACTGAAGCTGTGCAGAATGTGTCTGTGTGTGTATTGAAAATGGACCTCTGTGACCTCTTCTGCACTCCTTTACAACAGTGTTTTAATTTTTAAACACATGTTAATCAGTCCTTCTGAGCCCTTGTGCAGTGCCTGCCCTGGCCCGTGCTGTGCTGTGCTGTGGAGCCATTGGGGGTGTGCTTGCTGGGCCAGGAGGAGGTTCAGCAGCAGCAGTGGGTCTGTCTGGGCAGAAGAGAGGTGCTTTTCTTTCAGCAGAGCTCAGGAGGAGCAGGGAAGAGGGGCCTTGGCCAGGTGTGGCTGGGGGTTCTCAAGGCACTGAAATAATGGGCTGTGGTTGCAGAGAGCCCTTTGCAGGCTCCATGGCCCCAGTGCAGCTGTGCTGGTGCTGCATGTGAGCCCAGCAGTGCAGGGGTGTTGCAGGAGCTCCGGGGGGCTCTGCAGTGCCTGTGCCCCCACGGTGCAGCAGCCAAGCACAGTTCTCTCTCTCTCTCTCTCTCTCTCTTACTAGATGTGATGCTGACCCCTCAGCCTTGGCCAACTATGTCGTGGCGTTAGTCAAGAAAGACAAGCCCGAGAAGGAGCTGAAAGCTTTCTGTGCTGACCAGCTGGATGTGTTCTTGCAGAAAGGTGTGGTGGCCACAGCTGGCTGGGGGCTTGGGCTCTGCATGGGAGGAGGGAGGGTGGTGCACCACTACTGCCTTCAAAATCTTTCTTGGTAGCCATGAATATTCCATACAGAGCTTGAAGGAATTGTGTGATTAAAAAAATAATAATCATAAGATGAAGTCATGTAACTTGGACTTTTCACAGTGGGTGGGAAGAAATGTTCTTAAATAAACGCAATTTAATTAAAAGTGTCAGTCGTGTTGCCAGAAGTTTCTCTGACAGGTGTTTGGTAACTTTTGAAAACCTGGTCCACAGTAGTCCTCCAGACTGCTGGGACCTTCACATGTGGCAATTTGCTTCATAGTCAAGGGTTTAAACACCTGAAGGTCTGACACTCACTGGGAAGGTTATTGTGCATTTCTTGTGATGTTGAACTGCTGGTGAGGGTGTTGAAAATTATTTACTCTCATAAAAATTGCCCTTGAGAGGCTGCTGAGTGTTGCTGATGGAACTTGTGGATAGCTGTGGACTTGCTCCTTGATCACAGGCACCAATCATGCTTGCCCCTTGGAACAGAAGAGTCTCTGTTGCTGTCTGTGATATACCCAAGGAATTTCTTTCTCTAAATGAACAGCCTCAAGTGCCACAAATGTAATGGCAGCTCCTTCAGTGGAGCTAATGCTCATTATTCTGAGGTGCTGCTGCTGCAAACAGCCCACCTGGCTGACTGTTTTCAGGGTCTTCTCTAGTAAATGTAAGCATGCACTTAAATGCATATGTAACAGTATTTTTATGTGTTCTGTATCCTCAGAAACTTCAGGGTTTGTAGATAAACTCTTTGAAAGTTTGTACACCAAAAGTTATCTTCCTTCTGCTGAGCCCACAAAGGCAGAGGCAAAGCCTGCAGGACAAGAGAAAGAAGAAGTCAAGGAGGAGGTAATGTTATTTATTCTGCCTGCCTTTTATTTTCAAATTAGCTCTCCTACATTTGTGAGGCAAAATGTGACAGAAAATGTACTCTGTTGTGACTAATGATCTCTGTGCCAAAGAACCATGGAAGGTGACTATTCAGACAAGAACATTTTACATCCCTTTGTAGAGTCTACCTTTGATTAAGCGCTCAGAAATCCTGTTCACAGCTCTGGTAATACCAGTGGATGATTACTTGCAAGAGTTTGAGAGGGAGAAGCAGCAAAAACATTTCCAATTTTGTATATTCTGTGAGGAATGAAAACTACTTAAAATGTTTTCTGTGATGCTTAAAATCATTGAAAGATGTCAGCCTCTGTATTGTAATAATTACTTTGGAAAGTCAGGTAGGGTTGGTTTGCAAAGAGTTTTACCTTAAGTTCTGTTGGCAAAATTGAAAGCAATCAAACTTTTCAGAGGTGACAAATAATTGCAGAAATTGTCAGTCAGTGAAAACCAGTCAGTGAAGCCCAAACAAGTGCAGGTCCATATTTAGCTGACTGTGGTTCATCAACTGATTTAGATTAAAGTTGCTTTTTACTTTATTTTTCCTTTTCTCTGATGTCCTTTTTTACCTGAGGATGTGATGCAGAGTTATGACAATTTATGGAAGTAGCTTTGCTTATGGCAGTTCATAATTTGAACAAGATTTTCACTGTGAGAGCTTTCCCCTCTGTTCTCAAAGCACTGCCATAGTCTATAGACAGTCCCATAGAACTACCTTCAGTTGACTTTACCAGTGCTCTGGTGGGGCCAGAGGAGGAGGTTTGAGGGGCTGGAGGGGAGTGGCAATAAGCCAAAGAAGATATCTAGGACAGCTTTATGGGACAACGTTACAGAATTCAGGACATTAATTAGTTACTTCGACATCAGCAAGGCCTTCACGGTGTGTCATGAAGCTCAGTGTATGGTGTGATTCCTGCACACAGGCCATGAAATAAACCACACATGGAATCTCAGTGAGGTCAGAGCTGGAGGGGACCCCAGGGGCTGTGTGATACACCTTGTGCTGGGAGCAGGACGGCAGGTGGAGCTCTCCAGAGCCAAGTCTTGAGTATTTCTGCCAGTTCTCCCCAGATAATCCTGTTTTAGAAGGATGCAGGTAGCCTTCCTTTTGGTTTCAATTGGTAAAAAAAGTCTATTAAAAATTAGTGCATGTAAACTTTTTCCACCAAAATTTACAGTAACTTGTAAGCAGTGTGAAATGGCAGCAGAAATGCAGAATGTGGCAGTGGTTTGCAGTAGTGGTACAGCTGGCAGACTTCTGAACCTGCTGTAGTGGAGGCCAGCAAGAAATGTGACAAGTTCCTCCATGGAAGCAGGTTTTTGCCTTGAAGCAGTTATGTAAAATGTCAGCTAGTGACTTCCCTACCTGGAGAGGTGACTGCAGACTTTGTTTAAAGGTTCAGGAAATACCTCACTTGTAGAATTGCTTATGCTAAATAAGGAAGTAGAGTGGAGAGAGATCTTGTCCTTCATGAATCCTGTTTAGAGACAAAACATCAAAGTGGTTTTATTTAGGGGCATCTCTTCTGCAGAAAAAAAGACAAACTCTTCAACAGACTCTAGTGCTTGATTACTTGTAGTGCTTCAGTACTCTGGGCAAGTAATACTTATATATTGTTTTCTTTGTGTTGCTGTCTGTAACTTGAACTACATTTTGCTGTCATTTTCTTACTTTAAAAAAGTGATTCTCGTCCTTGTTTGGTAGTTGTGTGTTAAACAGAATTTTCAAGAGTCTGTTGAAGAAGAGCGGGAGAGCAGGAAGAAGAAGTATTCCAGTCCCCAGAGGAGTCGTGCAGATTCCAGTGAGCAAAGGTTAGCTTTGAGCCACAATGTTAAGAAATTTTTACTGTATTTTTTGTCAATCTTTGACTGTGTTTTTTTTACCTTGTAGGTAGTGATTTTTGTGAAAAATAGGGATTTTCTCCTTCCTTTGACTGTGATACGTTGTACGTATGCTGATCACGTACATGAGAAGTCTCCACAAAAAGTAGCCTCTTGCACAAGAGGCCAAATATTCTTCAAATTAAAATTCCTAGGAATGTCATCAGTTCCATTGTTTCCTTGTTATATAAATGAAGAACATTTTTGGGGCCTGTAGTTTCTGGGGGCAGTTGTTCACACTGTGTCAGCATCACTTTTAAAGCCTGTTCTGGTTTGAGCATCATAACTGTCTCACCTTGCCAGTTCCTAGCCCTGCTTTCTACAGAGCAGTGAATCAGCTTAAAGATTCTGTACTTCCCTGTGTAATTTGTGAAATTCTGACTGGAGTGTTTCACTGCCCAAATGGATGGGAAGGGTGAACAGTATCTCTCTATGTCGCAAGCTTCTTTTTTAATTTTGTTTCTCTTTTCATTGACATGGTCTACATCTGTCTTTCCTAGAACCAGAGAGAAGAAGCGGGATGATGGGAAGTGGAGGGACTATGACAGGTACTATGATAGGAGTGACTTGTACAGGGAGAAGTCTGGCTGGCGCCGGGGCAGGAGTAAAAGCCGCAGCAAAAGCAGAGGGCTGAGTCGGAGCCGCAGCCGCAGCAGGGGCCGCAGCAAGGACCGGGACGGCAGCAGGAGCGGTGAGTACCTGGGGTGCTGCTTCAGGACAGCCTCCCACTGCAGTGACAGCTGGGACTTGCACATTCTGGATGATCTAGCAGGCAGGAGATGCCCTTGACAAGTTGGAGCAAATTCTGGTAGCTTTGTGTTCTTGAAATCATTAATTAAGATGCTGTTCTTCAGAGTAGAACAATTAAGGGGTTTGTTTTCTTCTTTGCTAACCTCTTAATTTATCCACAGGTGTATTCCTGTGGATAGCAGTAGCTCATATTTTGAACAGTAGCTCATATATCCTCTTTGTGCTGTGTGTTCTGACAAAGCTGTTGATTTTATTATTTTTCCCTCTTAAGGACTGAACTTTTTGCAAAGCAGTGTTTCCCTCTTTCGTTTTGTTACTGTGTATTTTCTAGAGAAGGCTTCTTTGCAGTTGCAGGTGGTTACCATATGATTGTTCTTTTAGGGCTAGTTCAGGTCTGTCGGAAAAGTAAGTCGCACAGATTACAGCATTCTACGCACCTTGAGACCGCGTTAGTTAAGGGCAGAGGTAGGTTTGTTGTTTCAGGCTTTTGCCCTTCTTTCTCCTTTAAAAGAGAGCTGTAAGCTAGAGTGAAATAAGTAGTAGAGGAATGAATGTGCATTTTGCAAAGAAAACTTGGATATTTCTGAAGTTAAACCCCTGTTTACATTATATTTAGTTATTACTCCATTGGTAAGACCAAGCTCCTTCAAGAACAGTTCAATGTGAAGAATGCTGAGTATTTCAGAGAATGTATTATGTCTCTTGCTCATGGCTCTGATGTACAGAGCAAAACATGAAGGCTTTACTCAGCTTTATTTTTTTTAAACAGAGCACCGAGAGAGAGAGAGATCAAAATACAAGAGTGAAAAAAATGATGTTGAAAGCTCATATAATCCGGTGTCTGCATCTCCCAGTAAATCCTCTGAACAGTATTCCTCTGCACAAGCTATCCCCAGTGCTGTAACTGTAGTTGCACCTGCGCACCACCTTGAAGGCACCACAGAGAGCTGGTCAAATTACTTCAACAATCACAGCAATCCCAGTTCATTTGGCAGAAACCCTCCCCCTAAAAGAAGATGTCAAGACTATGATGGTAACTGTTCCTTAGTTTTCAGTTTCATGCCATATTTCAATGTTTATGTGACTTTTTTTTTAGGTATTCACTGAATGTGAGCAGCAAGTGATGTGTACCTTGTATGTAACAGATGCAGAGATGCCCTTTGTTGTACTGGAGAAATAACCAATCTTACCGCAAGCAGTTTGCATGTGCTGTGGTAGTTGCTGGATAGGAACATATGGAGTTTTTTCACAGTTCTCTATGTGCTAGACAAATACCTCAACCACTGGCAGTCCTGGTGCAGATTGCAGTGTGTGGATGTTTAAAATAAACCGCAGTACTTCTGATTTTTTTCCACGGCTTTTATGATGAATGCGTGTACGTTTGTGTGCTTTTATGAAAGCTTGTTCTAATTATTATTTTGTGAAACCTTACCTTACAATGTAATAATGTATCAGTGGATGCATGTTTTCTTTAGTAAGAAACTCTGTGAAAACCTGAAATGTTACAAGTGACTGAGAACTACTGCTGTGTGTTTTGTAACCTGAGGTGAAATGTCCTGTTTTGCAGAGCGAGGCTATTGTGTCCTTGGTGATCTCTGCCAGTTTGATCATGGAAACGATCCTTTGGTGGTAGATGAAGTCTCCTTGCCCAGCATGATCCCGTTCCCGCCGCCGCCGCCGGGGCTGCCGCCGCCGCCGGGACTGCTGCTGCCGCCGCTGCCGGGGCCGGTGCGCGGG
Source organism: Agelaius phoeniceus (assembly GCF_051311805.1). NCBI lineage: Eukaryota > Metazoa > Chordata > Aves > Passeriformes > Icteridae > Agelaius > Agelaius phoeniceus. The sequence continues at coordinate 417,283 of NC_135279.1, read as the reverse complement.
CTGCGCCTGCCGGTGCCGCAGCCGCACCCGCAGCCCCCGCCGCCCGTCGTGCTGCCCGTCCCGCGTGAGTCACAGCAGGGGATGCGCCGCTGCTCCCTGGTGGGCAGAGTGCGGTCCAGAGCTGCAGCTCCTTGGTGGGCAGAGTGCGGTCCAGAGCTGCAGCTCCTTGGCTGGCAGAGTGCTGTCCAGAGCTGCAGCTCCTTGGCTGGCAGAGTGCTGTCCAGAGCTGCAGCTCCCTGGCTGGCAGAGTGCTGTCCAGAGCTGCTGCTCCCTGGCTGGCAGAGTGCTGTCCAGAGCCGCTGCTCCTTGGTGGGCAGAGTGCGGTCCAGAGCTGCAGCTCCTTGGTGGGCAGAGTGCGGTCCAGAGCTGCAGCTCCCTGGCTGGCAGTGTGCGGTCCAGAGCTGCAGCTCCTTGGTGGGCAGAGTGCGGTCCAGAGCTGCAGCTACTTGGCTGGCAGAGTGCTGTCCAAAGCTCCAAAGCTGCAGCTCCCTGGCTGGCAGAGTGCGGTCCAGAGCTGCAGCTCCCTGGCTGGCAGAGTGCGGTCCAGAGCTGCAGAGCTGCAGCTCCCTGGCTGGCAGAGTGCGGTCCAGAGCTGCAGCTCCTTGGCTGGCAGAGTGTGGTCCAGAGCTGCAGAGCTGCAGCTCCCTGGCTGGCAGAGTGCTGTCCAGAGCTGCAGCTCCCTGGCTGGCAGAGTGCTGTCCAGAGCTGCAGCTCCTTGGCTGGCAGTGTGCTGTCCAAAGCTGCAGCTCCCTGGCTGGCAGAGTGCTGTCCAAAGCTCCAGAGCTGCAGCTCCCTGGCTGGCAGAGTGCTGTCCAGAGCTGCAGCTCCCTGGCTGGCAGAGTGCTGTCCAGAGCTGCTGCTCCTTGGCTGGCAGAGTGCTGTCCAGAGCTGCAGCTCCCTGGCTGGCAGAGTGCGGTCCAGAGCTGCAGCTCCCTGGCTGGCAGAGTGCTGTCCAGAGCTGCAGCTCCTTGGCTGGCAGAGTGCTGTCCAGAGCTGCAGTTCCTTGGCTGGCAGCATGCTGTCCGGAACAGTGCCCAAAAAATTCTGAATATTCAGCTGGTAAACCATGATGTTCCAAGCACTGCAAACTGAATTAAATTGGGCGGGGGAGTGGAGCTGGAGATCTTTCAGCTCACCTCAGTGGTAGTTGGTGGTGATTGGATTGGTCACTGACACTTACTAGCCAGGTTTTTCCTTGCTGTGTAATGCAAGAAATGTTGCAATTCAGTCTCTTAGAGGTTCTAATTAAGATTTGGTGTTGGTGCTACATTATCTACCACTAGAAGGCAATACATTATTGACACATTTAAGAGCTTTCTTAGCTCTCAGTGATCTGAGATGTTAAGCCTTTTGTGTTACCCTACTGCATCTTATGAATGCTATGAAGAAATAGCATATTAGGGGCATGCTTACTCTGTTTCAGTGTCTATTCCAGGAACAAAATAAATGCTGTGATAATTGTGTCCAATATCAGCAATTTTGGGATGAGGAATAATTTGATACAGGATTAACCCTAAACTTTGCATGAACCCTTTAGCAGGCAGAAGTGACCTGCTGTGAGAGAACAGACAGTGCTCAGGATGGGCTGTGTAGTGTCACTCGGGGTCCTTTTTGATCATACAGTCAGTAGGAATGTCCGTATGGTACACGGGGAAACCAAAGCACAGCCAGCTAGAGAAATTCCTTGTCTGGGAATGCCTCTTGCCCTGCAGTTCTTATTTCAGAGCTGCAGTCTGAATGCTGCTGAAGTGATCTCTTGCTCTGAGCAAGCCAGAGTAGCTTACCTGAACAGGTTTCTCAGTTTACTGTTACTGTGGTGCAATTGGACATATTTACAACCCTGACCTTGCTCGAAGCAAGGCATGAGCAGAGCACTGAATTGTTTGCACGTTCAGCTTTGAGCTGTCAGTGTGTGATGTGTTGTGTGGTGTTGTTGCAGGCCCACCTTTAACACAGTCCAGCTTGATCAACAGTCGTGACCAGCCGGGGACAAGCGCGGTGCCCAGTCTTGCACCCGTGGGAGCAAGGCTGCCTCCTCCTCTGCCTCAGAACCTGCTCTATACAGTGTCAGAACGTAAGCAAATGCCTTTGGTTTCAATCTGTTCAATGGAAACATTTCCAATTTTCTCTGTTGTTGTGTGATTAGAAATTATGATCTGTCTTCCTCCAATATATACAAATCTAAAAAGAAGTCTGATGGCTCTCCCTGGCTCAGCCCATCATCCATTCTGGGATGGAGTGGCAGCAGTGCTCTGCCCTGGTCTCAGGAGGAACACTGTGGGGAGCTCTGGGTTTCATGTGCTTGCAGCAATCCAATTGTTGTATAAGAAATGTTCTTTTCATCTTCAAGCCATTCAGTAGGGTATTAGTAGGTGAAAGATGGATCTGCAAACCTGTAATTGCTTTTTAACTTAGGTTTTATTCCTCTTCACTTTGGACTAATACAGATGAGAGCTTTTTTTTCCAGCTGTATGTCACAGTAGTCTGTACAGTCTTCATAGACATCAGTGCTTTTTCTATTCTTTTTCCAGAATCACCCTGATTCTAGCTTTCTAAAGGTTGTTAGCTTCCACTGGACACATCCCTCTTCCTTAACAGAGCTCAAAATTTTTAAAAGTATGTTTTTACAGGGAAAAATAGCAAAATACCTGGAAAGTCCTAGATTGCTCAATTTAAATACAACAAAATTACTTTCTATGATAATTAAAGGATTAATGGCATTCCCATATTCTCTGTGACCAAAATAGATAATTAAATGTCAGTGTTTTATAATATTCTCATCTGGGGTTTTTTAACATAAATATTCTGAATTTTATTCAAAGAGGGGATCTAGTTCAGTTCATGATCCATGTCATTTTATTTGTAACTTCCGTGCTTTTCAGAACTTGAGACACTCAGATTTCTTATTAGATAACCTGTTCAGTTATCCCCAAGTCCTGTTGGGTGTTCAGGTGTCACCATCTGATCCTTCCAGCTCCAGAACTTCTAATGGGTGATTCTGCCTGTTGGAGCTCACAGGGCTTCACAGTAATTCTGTTCTCCAGGACCTCTGTGGAGATTCTCATGTCCTGTTCTTGGACTGTTGTGGTAACAGCTGCTGGTTGCCCTCTTGCAGTCAATCATGTTCTAAATAAGGGAAGAGGAGCTTGTGGTTCTGCTCCTTCGAGGTTAGAGAAAGTTCTTGTTTTACAGTGTCAGGTTCTGCTATCAGTGTGGATATTGTGGAGCATCTGATTTTAACTGTAGAGTTGTCTTTGCTGCTGCAGAATAAGGAGCTGAGATTTTGGAGCCATTCATGTTTGTCAGGTTCCCTTGTACAGGCATTTGTTCTGTTCATGTGGAGGCTCTTCACAGTCTTCATTCATTCTAGTTCTTGTACAGCTTTTTCCTTTTTAAGGTTAAAAAAATGTGTTATCCTCAATTTGGACCTTGGGATGGAGGAGCAATAGGAGTCAATTGTCATCTTGTATTCTTGCAGTGACCACTTCTAATGGAAATAATCATTAGTACCTTACCTAAGCTAGGCAGCTGATCTCACTCTTACATAAAGAGAGTTCAGTAGGTAAGTATTGGTTCCATTACCTCATTTCTCAGCTTTCTTTGATTGAAATAATTTAAGAATGTTCTTCACCTAAAATTCTTCTCTGAAGAGACCCAGACTGTTGGGCAGCAAAGGCTGAAAATCTCTTTGCATCTTAGACTCTACAGTATAAATGCTGAAACCAAAACCTGTGGTTTTGCCCTTAAAACACTGCCAGATGTTGTGCACGCTGTCACACAGACACCTCAGGCTTTCCAGGCATACTCTGTATTGTGACCTGTGTGCTTTGGACAAACAGTACCAAATAAAAACCAAAAGAGAATGTGTCTAGATAGGCTAGGCCTGGAATGCAGGTGAGGGTTTGAAATGGCTGCACAGGTTGGCTGTACCACCTCTTCCCTTCATCCAAGACAGCTTCTGACTCTTGGACATCCGTGCACTTCCTTGAAGGAAAACTAACCCCGAGTCTTAAACTCACTTGAAAAATTCTGTCGTTTCTCTCCTTTTTTTGTAGATACATATGAGCCAGATGGCTATAACCCTGAAGCTCCTAGTATTACCAGTGCTGGTAGATCTCAGTATCGGCAGTTCTTTACAAGAGCACAAATGCAGCGTCCAAATCTAATTGGCCTAACATCTGGGGAGATGGATACAAACCCTCGAGGTAGGAAGGGTTCTGGTCATTGCTGTTGCTATTTTTGTCCAAGACCGTCAACACTTTTCCCTCTTTTCAGGCTGAAAGCACTAGTTTTTCTCACTGATCTAGTGTTTCAGAGCTTTTTTTTTGGCATTTCTACCTTTTTTAAGTGCTAACATGCCCATATTAAAGTCAAAGCAGCCTTTTTGATTAAAAATAACCACTTGCTTGGGAATGCTACAAGGGTTTTGTTGGTTGGTTGGGGTTTTATTCCTCTTAAGCCTGTGGAGGTATTTTCCAGGTACTGGTAGCTCCTAGAAAGAAAAATGGTGCCTAAAGGTGGATTTAGCAGCACAGTCTGCAGACTGCTTTTGATCAGCCGAGGGCACAGAGGTGATGATCCAAGCTCCTGGCCTTGGCTGTTGTGATGATAGTGAAGAAGGGAGCTGCCATGGCATGTTTTGGTGCTTCATGCTCTGACTCTGTCAGCCAGTTGTTCTCTCTGAAATGAACATCACAGGTATCATTCCAATTTCCCAGCTGATGGGAATCCCAGTCTGCACTTACATAATTCCTAGCCCCTGCCTGAATGGATGTGGCTGCTGTCTCTTAGTGGTGATGTGCACAAAGCATCTTTTAGGGAAGGGCACAGGTCAAGTCTCTTCAAAGTTTAGTTGTAGTAGCAAAACTTTCTCTCCCCCTTGTGTTTTCCTGCCCTGATTCTTAAAACCAAAGATGTTAAGTTTTGGGTTTTATTATTCTACTTCAGTATTTCTTACTCAGTAGATAACAAAGTTTGGTTTTTTTCAGTATTCCCTTCCAATGATTCATCTTATAAGGAATATGGCTAAATATTATTGTAGAAATTGCTGTTGCTGTTTGCATCTTAATGACTGTCACAGAGGCAGGGTTGGGGCTTCATTGAGAGCCCCTCCCAGGGGTAAGGCAGGGATGAGTGCTCGGTGGTAGGGCCTCACTAAACACGTTTTACTGTCTTTATCACAGGTGTGAAAGGTTTGCTCTCAGATCATCCTTCAAAGTGAGGATGCCATGCCCAGAAATGCCCAGTCTCTGTTCTCACCAGTGTAACCAGCAGAGCCCTGGCTTATATAAAAGCCATAGAAATTGCTGTGTAGCTCAGACTTCTTTTTAGGGGTTGAATATTTGGCATTCACAGGAGACTAACACAAAGGCCATAATCTTGAAAAGGTTGCAAATAAATTTCTAGCAAACTTTGTGTTGGTAGAATTTGCTTCAAGCTTTAAATCTAATGTCTTAAAAGAGTGTAATAGTTATGCTTAGTTAACAGTTTGTTGCTGAAACCTGTCTGGGTGGCTGGCAGTGGGATAGTAGTGGAAAGAATGGGTTTTTGGTTGCTTTTGCTCTGTCAAGGGTTCCTACAGGGCAAGCTGGTTGTTAATTCAGCCTCTGCCCATTGCAGAGCTGTGACTTAAAACCTGGGGATCCACCCATGGGTTCTTTTCCTCCTTTTCTGTTTCATTGGGATTTGGAGTTTTGTTTTTTCTGTCTGTCCCTTTCCCACAGAATCTGAGTTTTTAATACCTGAAAAATGAAGTTTTAGCTTTGTTTCTTCAAGCTAGTACCAGCCTTAAAGGTCAAAACCCATCCCTCCCAGCTGGACCATGTGTGTTTCTCTCAGGATGTTTAGTTAGGCTAGGGAATGATCTGAATGATTTTGTTCGGAAACAAAACTGACCAATTTGATAAAGTCATCCTAATGTTTATGTTTTTTAATCTCAGTTCTGTTTTGCTGTGTGAAAGCTTTTCCATGTGTGATGGAATAACACAGGCTTTTTTCCTTCCCTCCAGCTGCCAACATTATCATCCAAACGGAACCTCCCATTCCCATTACAAATAACAGCAGCAATGTCACTAGAGTTGTCCTGGAACCAGACAGCAGGAAGAGATCTCCAAGCAGCATGGAGTGTCCACCATTGAAGAAACCCTGGTTGGGAAAGTAAGAGTTAGCTACAGATGTTAATTCAAATGTACTCGATTGCTGTCAGTGCTGTGAGCATTGCTACTCACCAGTCTCTGTCATTTGGGATGGTTGGGTCACAAAGTCTGTGTCCCCATAATATGGAGACTAAGCATGGGGTTAGGGGAAGCTCTCTTTTGTTAGTGGCTAGAGGGAGTACTTTTTAAAGGAAAAATGCAATTCGGATGTATGTTAACATTAGCTGCTTTAACTGGGCACTTACATACTTACCTGAACTCTTCCTGTTCTCCTTTTCTCTAGGCAAGTGAACAACAGCCAGAATAAGCCGGGGTTTTTGAAAAAGAATCAGTACACTAATACAAAATTAGAAGTTCGAAAAATTCCACCAGAACTGAACAATATTACACAACTCAACGAACACTTCAGCAAATTTGGAACTATTGTAAACATTCAGGTAAAAAAGCCAAAGTCAGTTTTATGTCTATGTGTGGGTATTTTATTTTCCCTGAAACCTGCTTGAATACTGCATAGTTTCTTTGAGAAGTCTTAGAGGAGACAAACTGGGAGAGAGGTAATCAAGTTCAGAGAAACCTTTGCTTGGTCTACTGTGTATTATTATCTTAATACTGTAAAACATATTGGTTTCAGCCTTCATGATGACTGCGTTTGAAAGGCTGGCAGGTTTAACAGTGTCTAACCAACTCAGGGTTTTGAGCAACTTGTGTATAACTTTTGAAGGAGATGATCTGACAGTTTGTCTTATATGATAGTCATTCATCTGTTTATTTGAATGTGTATAGACTTTGGTGCAAGTACATGTAAAGTTTGCCAAAAGCTACTTTGCTTTAATTACATCGTGTTTTACCAGTGTTTGGAGCTGTCAATACACTGGATACTCAGCTCATCATTGCACATTATTTGTAGGTGGGGTGCTAATGATTGCAATGTTTTCTTCCTTGAGAAATGAAGCATTTGTGAACTCTTGCTTTAGGTGGCTTTCCAGAACGATCCCGAAGCTGCTCTCATTCAGTACTTGACCAACGACGAGGCGAGGAAGGCGATTTCCAGCACGGAGGCAGTGCTGAGCAATCGCTTTATCCGGGTGCTGTGGCACAGGGAGAGCGAGCAGCAGCCCCCGGCGCTGCAGCAGCAGCAGCCGCCGCCCGCCCCGCAGGCGCTGCAGCACCTGCAGCAGCAGCAGGCGCTGGCCGCGCCGCCCGCCGTCACCGTGCACAGCAGCCTGGCCAAGGTGCGTGTGTCAGGGGCTCAGCCGCGCTCCCAGGGGCTGCTGCTGCAGAGGGGGACAGCGTCTAACCTCGATGTTTTCAAATCTGTGCACACACAGGTGATGAACAAGCCCCTGGCGTCTGGTGCCTATGTCCTTAACAAAGTCCCAGTGAAAAGGCGCCTTGGAGCAGCGGGCGGCGGCCAGCCTGAGCTCAGCCAGCCCGGGGCTGGGGTGGAGGAGTCTCAGGTATGTTCAGGGTGGACCATGGTCATGCTCTGAGGTACAGCTTTAGTTTGTCAGCCAGGAAAGAACAAGCAGAGAGAACTTGTGCGTTGTTCCCTCTTGGTTCTGTTCCTTTTCAGTAATGTTTTGTGCAGCCATGGTCAGTCACTTCTTCCTCGTTTCATCAACTGTTTATATGGAATAGGGACAATGATTTTAGGAACTATCAACTACAACACTATCAGTCTTGTAAATAGCATAAAATATTTTTAGCAGTGCTTGATAGTAAATAAGTCTGACAACCTGAATGTGATACCAGCCTTTTGTTGACAAATCTAATGGCTCTCCCAGTAATTTTTGTGCTTTAACAGCCGTGCTAGAAGCTTAGAGAGTATTTGTACCCAGAGTTCAAGCCAATAAGTGTTCAATTCACACTGATACCATAGTGCAGCATGTGTTCTGGGCCATGGGGAAGTTCTTTTAAGAAAGGAAGCTTGGAGTGGATTTTGCTGCCTTACTTGATCAGAAATTGGGATGTTGGGTTGTGACTGAAACTAAGGCATGGGCTGCTCATCACCTTCAGTGGTGTCCTGGTGGGAATCAGGATGCAACAGGAGTCTGCCATGGAGCAGGAAAGGATTTATTTTTCAGAAATCCTTTTAACTGTACTGATGTCTTTATCCATATGTTTTAATTGCCTTGGTCTTTCTGCCTCTTTGCACAAATCTGAACATCTGAGCTGAGGTTTCAGGGAACATGATCTGCTGAAGTTCCCTGCTGGTATGTCATGGTCACTTTGAAACATTCCATATTTTACTGGGTGCTTTTTACTATTTCAGATATTTCCTACTTCTACAAGCCACTCAAAAATGGTTTACAGTTCTCCAAACTTGAAGACAACTCTGAAGTCTGGTGCAGGGTCTAAGCCTCATGATGTGCAAGAAGCCCTTAAAAAAAAACAGGTACTTAATGCTTGATGGCTGCCTGACAGTGTAAGGAGCAAAGTGCTTTAAATGCAAGGTTTGATGGGCACCTGAAACCTCAGGTACCCATCAAAAGCCACTCCTTTACAGCTTTATATGTGGGTGTGGAGCTGGTCCTTGTTATGGGGTGGTCTTGCAAACACACCTGGGGTAATCATGTGTGGAGTGTCCTTTTGGGGTGTCTTACTTGATGCTCTTGGCCGTGTTGGGTTTTCTGGGTTTGCTTGGGGTTTTCTGGATCTAATCTCTGCAGGTATGAGACACTTGCAGGACAGTGCACACAGTATGTTTCTTAAGAGGTATCTGAAAGGGGCAAAATGTTAGTAAAGTACCATGCAGCAGAAAATGAGGATTTTATTTGTTTTTTTATTTATTGAATCAGTTGCACTTCATACTTGTGCTTTTTGCAGACAGTACTTTTGGTTGTGGATTTCACTTCCATAGCTTGAAGGGGACAATATGATCCCTTTGAGTACATACATGATCTCTATGAGTACATACAATGCTAGACTGCTTTTTACTGATGGAAAGAATTTTCTCCTCTTATAGGAGGCAATGAAACTCCAGCAAGATATGAGGAAAAAGAAGCAGGAGATGTTAGAAAAACAAATAGAATGCCAGAAGGTAAGTCTGAGATGTGGCTAGTAAATACATTCTGATTTTGTACATACCTGTCTGTTGAGGGCTGTTTTTCCTGGAATTTTATGTTCCTGTTCTTTTATTATTGTATAGATGTTGATATCCAAGCTGGAGAAAAACAAGGCCATGAAACCAGAAGAGAGAGCAGAAATTATGAAGACTTTAAAAGAACTAACAGGAAAAATATCTCAGTTAAAGGATGAATTAAAAACTTCATCTACAACCTCCACACCATCCAAATTGAAGTCCAAGACAGAGGTATTTCTTGTGCAACACACTTGCCTCCTTGGTTTTTTATTTCTATTAATGTGTCTTAAAAATGCAACAGCATTAGATCAAAACACTTGCAAGCAGCGTTTTAATGTGAGTGATAACCATGGACAAACAAGCCATGGTTGAAGGAACTCCATGACCTAGTTTTGCCTGTAGCTCATTCATGTTTGTTCCAGTTCTAAAGCAGCGAATTCTGGGTCCTTCAAAAAATGGGGGGGACCACACACACACACAGAGGCAATTAAAACAAAACTGAATTTAGAGAAAAGCATGGCTATTGTGTCCTGATCTGTCTGTATCATTTGCATGAATGTACTGCTGAAGTGGAATAAAACATTACGAGTGTGCCTTACAGTTCTGCCCTTTCCTTCTGTTTTCTGTTCCTCTTTTTCTGCCAGGCACAGAAGGAACTGTTGGATGCAGAGCTGGACTTCCATAAGAGACTGTCCTCTGGAGAGGACACAACTGAGCTGCGGAAGAAGCTCAATCAGTTACAGGTGGAGGTGAGCCGCTCTGACTGCTGCTGTTAGTGAGTTTGGGAGTGCTGGCTGTTTCAGCTCCTCTCACGGGGCCCTGGCTGTGTTCCTTCCCCAGGCTGCCCGCTTAGGCATCCTGCCTGCCGGTCGAGGGAAGGCGGCGGCAGCCCCGGGCCGGGGCCGGGGCCGGGGCCGTGGGGGCAGAGGCCGGGCCATGCTGAACCACATGGTGGTGGATCATCGGCCCAAGGCTCTCGCCGTGGGAGGCTTCGTTGAAGAGGAGAAGGATGAATTGTTACAGCACTTCTCTGTAAGTGTGGCCTGGAAATTAATACAGGTTTCCTTTACTGCTGTAAAATCAAGCTTGTCTTACAATAGCGATAAATCTGAGCTTTTGCCCAAAAATACAAGTACTACAATAGTGATGGCTGATGCAGCTGGGAGTCCTCTGGCTCTCACTTTTCTGTCCAAAAAATCAGATTTCAGTACACTACAATTGTACCATGATTATGGAAGTGGAGGAGAACATTACTGCTGATCCTAATGAACTTTTCCTCACAGAAATTTGGAGATATCGAAGATCTTCAGGAAGAGGATTCCCCATTAAGTGTTGTTGTAACTTTTAAGTCCCGCTCAGAAGCTGAGAATGTAAGTAGAATCATGGATATATTTTTTCACATATCTAAAATAAGAGTTTTTAACTACTTGCATCTACCTTTGTATTTTAAAATTTCAGAGGCTTTGATCCCCCGGTTTGAGCTTGATAGTGCTTGGTGCTGCTGAATGGGAAGTACCTCCTGGTGGTCTGAGCAGTGGCACAGGGCTTTCCCTGATAAAGCTGCCTGTCCCTGGCAGTTCAGAGCTCTGCTCATCCTCTCAGTGCTGGGGCACGAGCAGGATTTGGCAGATTTGGGTGTGGCTGAAGTTGTTCTTGGAACACTGAAGTGGGTGATTGTGGTTTATATATCTGAGATCTTGTGGTTTATATATCTGAGATCTTCAAACATGCCTCTGTACCACATGCTGTGGGTCTGGCTGTTGCTGATGTTAGAAGTTCTTTGCTGTTTGGTCCTCTCTGAAAATCTGTCCATTTAAACCCGACTCAGGCTGCTAACCAGGGATCCCGCTTCAAGGACCGGCGGCTCCAGATCTCGTGGCACAAACCCAAGGTACCCTCTGTGTCCACAGAAGTCGAGGAAGAGGAGCCCAAGGAAGAGGTATGGAAATCTCTTAATAACCTGATCATTCTTACTGGAATCTAATAGCTGAGAGCTCTTAGCATACAGTTTCCTGTGTGCTGAAGAAACTTCAAAAAAGATGTTTTTACAAACCAGGAGCTGAACTGGTTTTGAATAGTCAGGTACACTTCCCACATTTTAAAACAGAGAAAATGGGGAGAAGAAAAGACACTTTGTGGATGGGCTGTTAATTTGTCAGTGATGTAAACAAGCCTCAGGTTCTGTATGTGCAGGCTGCAAAGCCTTTTACTTCTCACTCTTCGTGCTCTACTCTAGGAGAAGTTGTGTGTTCTTCCCTATAATTCACCTTAACACCTTAAGCTTTTAAAGGTTATTTTGTTGTAGCATTTAACAGAAACCTTGTTTGGGAGAGGGTGAGTGGTGGTTTATTCCTGCTTCCTCTGAAGCTTTGCTCTCTCTTTCCTGACATGAGGCTGCTGTTCTTCCCCTAAACTGTTTGGATGTAACTGTGTGAGTTTGAGAGAGACGCGCTGACACCTGCACCAGTGCAGGCACCAGTGCAGGCACCAGTGCAGACACCAGTGCAGCTGCTGCTGTGAGCTGGGGTGTGTCCCTGGGCAGAGCTTGGAACTTGCATCTGAAAGTTCATTTTTTTTCTTCCTCCAGGAGACTGAAACCTCAGATTTATTTTTGCACGAAGATGATGATGATGATGATGAAGATGAGGATGAATCCCGTTCTTGGAGAAGATGAAACTTGATGTTTGAAATGTATAATTTTAGGAATATAGTTCAAACTACATCTTTTAAACGTTTATTTAAGGAAGTTGATGAGCCAAAAAGAGCTTTACTTTCTTTTCAAACCACAAAATTTACCATGAGCAGTTTGGTATGAAAACATTTGGGACACAGAGCTGTGAGACTGAGCTAGCCAAAGGCCCAGGAACTTCTTACAGGATTATCAAGCTCACCAGGGTGGTGATTTTTTTCTATTTAAGAAGGATAAAAAGGGGGGAGGGGGTTGGAAATCAGTATTTTCTTGTCCTCTTTTTGTGTCACCTGTATTACCTTGTTTTGGGTTTTTTATAATGTGATTGGTTTGTTAGTTTATAATTGAAAAGATATTACAGGTTTTATTTAGCAATATTATGAGGTTAGGGGAAAGACAAACTTTCATTAAATATTATGAAAGAAAAACTGGCCTCATTTGCTCGTTGAAAAAAGAGGGAGCATTTTATTTCCTGTGGAGTCTCATGTTGTAGGAATTATTTGTGGTTAGATTCTTAAATCATTTACTTCAGTATGTATGACAGCCACACTATCTCTGTGTTGTGCTGCTTTTTGTGAGAGGAGGTGGAAGAAACAATTTAACAGGATATTGTTACAACATTGTCCAGTTCACTCTGTTTCTCCAAATTCTGCTTCACAGAAAACATCAGCAGGAGCACACAACAGAGTGGATTTTCACTCCTTCTTGATTTCCTTCTGTCATTTCAGTGTAAGGCTCAGCGTAGGTCAGGCTGTTTATTGCATTTCAGTATTTGTGAGCAAGAATGGAAGGAGTTCCAGTCTTCCTCAAAAGCAGCTGCACTGGCCCCTGTCTATCAGCCAGGAGCAGCTCTCCTCTGGCTCTTCCCAGCTGTGTTCCAGGCAGAGCCCTGGGGTTCAGAGCAGGGTGGGTTAGAGCAGGGTGGGGTTCAGCCCCCAGGACTGGGGTGTCCTGCTTAGCCAGGGGTCCTTCAGCAGGGTCCAGTGTCCCAGGACTGCTCAGGGCTGTGCAGTGGGTGTCCCTGTGTCCCCTTCCCAGTTCCTCTCTGCTGTGCCAGGGCTGTGCAGTGGGTGTCCCTGTGTCCCCTTCCCAGTGCCTCTCTGCTGTCCCTGTGACCCAGCAGGGCGTGTGCTGGGCTGGCTCTGGGCTCTGTGCCTTGTGGCTGGGGCACCCAGCAGCACCTGCCCTGACTGCCCCCTTGCCCTGGCCACTCCTCAACCCCTCTTTTGTGCATTTCCACACAAAATCAGCACCGTGGCCATGCACAGCACTCCTCTCTCTTGAATGGCTGCCAGTGCAGGCCCCAGTAACTCCTGACTGAGGGACAGCATCTACCAAACCCTTTGTCTTCCTGTGGCTCTGAGTGTGGCCAGGGCAGGTGCTGAGCACCCTTTGGGCTCACAGCCCTGCTGACTCTGTCCTTGTGCTGTGGTGAGGTACCCAACTTGTGTCATGTCCTGTTTCTTGTCAACTGAAGGGGATGTCTCCAGTATTCTGTCTCTTTCCAAACTCTTCCTAGAATTAGGACTGTCCTGCTAATGCTGAGACTAAATTCCAGGCATGAAGAATTGGAGGAGAAACCCACCCCATGAACTTACAAGAATGTCTTGCTCTTCTCCCATCACCTCCAGGGGTTTTAATGTCTGTGGCACAGTGTGTATCTTGAGAAGTCCATTGCAGCAAACATGTCCGAGTCCTGACAACTTAAAAAAGGAGAGAGGGATCAAAAGGATTTATATATTTTTTTGTACAGAGTTTTTTCTTAAACTGTATAATTTTGTAAATATTTTGCTTTTTTGTGTACTAAAATTACCGGCGTATAGATTTCAATAAGAATTGTTGTATTTTTGTATTTGGAAAATGAAAATTACGGTGGATTAATTAAGCTGTAAGAGAAATTGCGGTAGCCTTCGACACACACAGAATGGATTCCTTTTCATATGGTTTTAGCTCTGAGTGACACTGGGGTGGCACCTATGTCTGGTGAGGGAGGGGGGCCTCTCTGAGAGCTGCATCCCATTGCAGTTGGCCCTCCCAGTGCCCCTGGCAGTGCCACAGTGCCCGGTGCCACCCCAGGGCGGGCAGTGCCCCAGCCTGGCTGCACCAGGGGCAGAGGAGGAGAGGAGAGGAGCTCTGTGACCCTGGCCTGCCTTCTGCCAAAGCTTATGCACCCCCCTGCATTTCAGGGCATGCTGGGCCTGTCTTGGGGTGTTTGGCTTGGATTTCTGTGTTTCCAGAGGCAGCAGGGCAGGAGAGCTGAGTTCATTTCATGGTGATGCTTTACTGGGAAATTCACCTGTACCTTGGGCAAAACAGCCCTGCAGGGAACCTGTGTGCCCAGCCACGTGTACCAGCCTGAGCTGGGGGCCAGACACCGAAGGATGAGGGGATGGGGAAAGGAAGTCACTGCAAAGAATTCCCTCCCTTTCTGTGCTGAATTAACCTGAGCAAAAATAAACAAAACCACCTCAAATACAAAACCAGGCACCTGCTTAGGAAAGCACCACTTAGCAAAATCATGTGAAAAGGAACAAAGCTCCTCTTGGTGTATAGTAACCTTGTACTATAGTTTTTACAGATTGTGAACTTGTGTAATAGGATAATAGCAGATATTGTTGAATTTCTAATTGTTTACACATTAAAATTCATATATGTAATGTTTGTTTTATTGATTACAAGCCAAATTTCTAAGATGCATGTTGACTTTTTTTGCAATAAAGTTATAGTATGGAATGGTTCAAGATTTAGAAGAGACAAAATTCTAACTGAAATAAATTGGAAGGAGAACCATTCAAAAAAATGACAACTCTCAGAAAAAGAGCATTATCGCTTCTTTTGGGGGAAGTGAGTTTGTGAAGGGATTTATGTGGGTGTAATGTGTGTGCAGGTTTGGTGTAGGTCAGAGCTGAGAGAGAAATCTTCCAAGTGCTCTGGAACAGAATGCGTTAGGACAGGTAAATGGATGTGGGAGGAGATGGGCTGGGGGAGGCCAGTAAAGGCTTGGAAGGATGCACAGGAGCTATTTGAAGGGAACAGCCACATGAAGGTACATTGTTGGTGTAACTGTCAGGCCAAGAATCTCTTTGTTGTCTCCAGCTGAGGCTGTATGGAATGCAGCACTAACTTCTGGAGAGGGTTCCCAAAGGTGACAATCTAATTTTAACTCAGCTCTGGAAACAGGGGACCCAGTTCTGTCCTCTGGAGCAGGTTGTGTAACATGTCTGGGCCTTTACTGATGAGATCACTGATACAAGGGGCTTTCAAAAGGGAAAAATAAGTTTGTCTGATGTTTCTCTGGAGGTTTTTGTGTGCTGCCACCACTTTATTCCATGACAGACTTACAACAGTGATGATCAAAACCTAAATTCATAAACTAGAGCACTTTCTTTCTTGCCAGGATCATTCCACAGCCAATTTCCAGTGGCAGTCTCAGGCTGGTCCCTGTGGGGTGCTGAGGTGGGCAGGGCTGGGTGGGGCAAGGCCCCTGTGCCGTGCTGCCAGATGCCTCCTTTACCTGGAGCTTCCCCCTTTTTCCTACCAAAAAATCCAGGTTTTTTCACTACTTTTTAATGGCATCTGGAAAACACATTTTTCATCAGAGACATCTCTTGGATTTGAAGTTCAAAAATACATGTTATGTGATCAAGAGGCTTCAGCCCAAAGAGAGCCGTGAGAGCCCTGTTGGGTGCCTCCAGCGGGGCAGAGGCGCCTGGCCAAGGCCAGAGGGGCCCGGCAGGAGCAGGGACCCCGCCAGCAGAGCCGGTCCCCGGCCCTGTGCCAGCTGGGGGGGTCGGGGACAAGAGCCTGCACCGGGGCCGCTTTTCCACGATGCTCTGCTAATGCCAAGGGCTCTGGGAGCCGGGGCAGCTCCGGGGGACGCCTGAGCCCTGGCCCAGACCCCGGGGACAGCCCCAGATCCCGGGAGCACCGGCACCGCCCCGGGCCGGGCTGTCACTGCTCTGCTGTCATTCATCTCATTTTTAGGAGCCGATTCCTTTCGTGCCGCGTCCCTCCGAGCCTCGCGGTGTCGCGGGGCGCTGCCGGAGCAGCCTGCGCTCCGTGACGTGCGAGTTAATTATAGCCCGTCCTGCGCCGGCAACCTTAAAGCACTGCTGCCAGTGATTTATTTAAACACTGATAAATTATACATTTCTTTAGTAATTCATGTGAAAATTATTTGAAGTCGACTCAACATCACGTACCTCTCTCCGTGTGCTCTCTCGTGGTGAAGGCTCTGTCAGACAACACTTCCATCCGCCGTTCCTTCAGCTGCTTCTCGTGGCTCTGGGTTATTACCTGCGGGTCGAGGGGAGTGCGGGGGCTCCCGAACACTCCCCGCTGCTGCTGTGGGCGCTCAGAGGGAGCTGTCTCTGCTTTAACCAGCCTGGGCTGTCCCTGGCCTCGGGAGCAGACTGCCCCTGCCCTCCGTCCCTGCTCCCCGGGACACCCCCGGCCAAACCCGCCCGTGTCCCGGCTGCAGGAGCAGCTGTGAGCATGAGAGGAGCTGCTCCTGGGCAGTGCAGGGCCAGGACTGCTCGTGCTCCCACACTTGGGCTGGGCTGGGAACAAACACCCTTCACTGAGTTAGAGGGTGAGACTTTGGGGGCAGCCCAACGTGCCAGAGCTGTTCTTCTGTCCCCCCAAGATTGCCCTGAGAACATACAGCTGTTTCACTTGTTGATTAGCAAAAACATTAGGAGACCTACTGTTTCAGGGCATGAATAATTAATGTTTGTTCCTCATTAACTTCTTGTGGCAGAGTCCTGTTAGATGCATTTAGATGTATTTCTAGAATTAGGAGCAAATATAACCAGATGCCTGGCAGCAGAGTGTTCTGTTCCACCCGTGGAAAGCCCCATTGCTCCCATCCTCTCTGGCAGGAAGGGGAGAGCTTGTTCTGATCAAGGACTGATGTGTCCTTTATTGCAGTTTTAATTACAGTGAATGATACATGTAAAAAATTCTATAATTCATGTACACTGCAAGAGAGTAAAGGATGCCACTCCCAAGAGAGTGGCCACCTGTTTTCCTGGGATCTCAAATAAAAACCTTGCTTCCTGAAAAATTCAAAACTAAGTTGCTGAACTTTCCACCTGCTGCTGCTGGACAAGGCTGTTTGTCCTGCCCCTGTCACCCAGCACGGCAGAGCTGCAGCACAGCTTCAGCACTTCTTGTGCTCTGAGGTGGCCACAATGCTCTGTAATGCCAAAGGCCTTGGGGTTTGCTCTGGGATTCACACCCACAAACGCCCACTCAGCCCCTGGAGCCACCTGTGCCACGCCTGGGGCCAAGGACGTGCCCAAGGCTTTGCTTGGCAAGAGCCTGTCTGCAGCCAGCAAAGCTCTGCTTGGATTTCAACTATAGAACAGGAGAGAAAGCGCTCCTAACTTCATCTGAAGCAATGCACAGGCCCCAGCTGCTTCCCCCTGCCTCTCCTTGGAAGGCAGCTCAGCAATTGGCCCAGGGCTCAGTCCCTCTGGGGCTCTCTCTGGTGGTTTGTGTGGGGTGGCCCCCACTGTGCAGAGCACAGTCTGACCCCAGGCTGCTCTCCCGAGCCCATTCCTGCACACCTGCAGTGGAACTGGCTCCACACCAGCAGGGGCTCTGGAGGACACCCTGCACACCCAGGGCAGTCCCAGTGCCGGGCCCTTTCCTTTGGAGCCCCACACTGCCTCGGCCAGACAGCTCCTGTAACTTAGCAACTTTTTCTTTGCTCTGTTAAGGTGGGTTCTTCAATCTCCTTAATGAATAAGAGAATCAGGCCAGGTAATTGATGCTTGGCCATTTAGCTGATGAATAATTGACTGTCTGGGTAACTGGAGATATTTCCTCGATCAGATTGTGCAGTGGAACAACTGCATCATCCGGGGTGCAGCATGGCTCCCAGCTGTGGGCTGCTGGAAATGGGCTGTGCAGGCCCACAGGAGGAACCTCCAGAGTCAGCTCTAGTCCTCCTCCACATGGACCAGGCACACGAGCTCCAGCAGTGGGCCCATGGAACCTCCTGAGGTTCAGCAAAGCCCAGGGATGATCCCTTCCAACCCAAACCATCCCCTGATTCTATGATTTTGGTAACTGGCTGCATTTTAGCAACAGAAGTTATTTTATCACATAAACCTTGACTCAGGATTTCTTTTCCAGATCCACAGTGAAGACAAACACTGGCCAGGCCTCGAGGGGAGCTGGGGAGGGGAGCAAAGCCTCCAAAGCAGGAGCAGAAGGGGAGAAGGTGCTGGGTGTGAAGGTGCAGGGAGCTGTCCCTGTGTGTGCTTCAGCTGCCTCACAGGCAGACACTGCAGCAGCCTCCTCTGGGGAAGCTGGGTGTGCAGGACATCCTGGGGCTGTTCTGAGCATTTAAAGATTCTGCCAGGAGTTCTGTCAGCTTTGTGACTGTAACACATCGTGCTGCCCCCAGCCCGTGGTACCAGCATGAACTGTGGATTAAATAACTCATGGTTTTATTTCAAACTTCCCAGGAAACTTTCACAAACGTTCACAGGACATCACTCCTGTGTCAGCATGTACTGCAAATTTTTTAAACTACATGGAGTTCATGCAATGAAACCTAGAATCTATTGGCACCACTCTGTGATGAGATTTGAATTAAAATCTAAATAAGAACAGAATAATTTGATGAATTAGGAAAATTGATAACAACCCATGAACTGTGACAAAGGGTAAAATAGCACATGCTTTTAATCTGACTTTTGCCTTCAGATTTCCAATGAGTCACCAGCAATGTTTCATCAGAGTATGGGTTGGGGTTTTTTCTTCCAGAAATGTCATTAATTATTTACCAGTAGGTGAATGATCTCTGAAATCTATTGCAGTGACACCTCTGAGTCTGCAGACAGTTTCTGATGGCAAACCATCTGGGCTCCTTTAACTTGTTATTGTTTATCCTTTGGACTCCTCTCCCCCGGCTGTAAGGTGTAACGGCAGCAGACAGGGCCAGGAGCATCAATATTTTACAGCATTAATTAAAGGGAGCTCAGCAGCGGCATCGCCCAGCCCGGCTGCCTGCGGGAGGGGAGGACCGCGCCTGAGGCGGGTGCCCAGGGGAGCTGTCCTGGGACGGGCAGAGGGACCCTCTGGGCTGTGACAGCGGCCCCGAGCCCGGCGCTGGGGTCACACAGGCGATGCTCGGTGCGACAGCGGGACCGGCAGGAGGAGCGTGCGGGGTCCCGGCAGCTTCTCCTCGCCTGGGAGAGAGTGAAGCAAGAGCAGAGAGACGGAGAAAGCTGCCAGTCCTGTGCGAGCACCCTCGGAGCCGGGGAGTCGGGCCCTGACGAGCAGGCGCTGGTCGGGCTCTGCATCCTCCCTTTGCATCTTCTTGTTTACTGGCGTTCACAGACAGCCCTAAATAAAGGGAGGGTTAAAACCAAAACAAAACAAAGGCCTGAAATTTATCCCTCTATTAATTACTTCCAGCAAGCAGGGCCGCCTTTAAAGCGGTGCCACTTCAGATAAAACTTTCATGCAGCTATTTAGGGCCTCTGAAATATAAATGATTTCCTTTAAATGTTTTATCATAAATCAGGGCAGGCAGCTTCGCCACAACGCGCCGGTTTCCCCCGGTGGGAGGGAGCCGCTATCCCGGCCCGGCCCCTCGCCCCCGGCCCAGCGGCGGGACCCGGGTGGGGCGGAACGGGCCGGGAGAGAGGAGGGGTCGGGGAGAGAGGGCCGGGAGCGGAGCGGGCACGGGAGAGGAGCGGGCACGGAGCGGAGCGGGCAGGGAGCGGGCAGGGAGCGGGAGGCACGGGAGCGGAGCGGGCAGGGAGCGGAGCGGGCAGGGAGCGGAGCGGGCACGGGAGCGGAGCGGGCACGGGAGCGGAGCGGGCCGGGAGCGGAGCGGGCCGGGAGCGGAGCGGGCCGGGAGCGGGCACGGAGCGGGCCGGGAACGGAGCGGAGCGGGCAGGGAGCGGGCACGGAGCGGGCACGGGAGTGGAGCGGGCACGGGAGCGGAGCGGGCCGGGAGCGGAGCGGGCTCGGGAGCGGAGCGGGCACGGGAGCGGAGCGGGCCGGGAGCGGAGCGGGCACGGGAGCGGAGCGGGCACGGGAGCGGAGCGGGCCGGGAGCGGAGCGGGCACGGGAGCGGAACGGAGCGGGCCGGGAGCGGAGCGGGCACGGGAGCGGAGCGGGCCGGGAGCGGAGCGGGCACGGGAGCGGAGCGGGCACGGGAGCGGAACGGAGCGGGCCGGGAGCGGAGCGGGCACGGGAGCGGAGCGGAGCGGGCAGGGAGCGGGCACGGAGCGGGCATGGGAGTGGAGCGGGCAGGGAGCAGCACGGCCCCGCCGCCGGCGCTGTCCACGGTGCTGCGCCCCGCGCTCCCATCCCGCCGCCGGCGCTGTCCGCACGGCCGGGCCGAGCCGCCCTGGGAGCCCCTTCCAGCCCGAGCCGTCCTTGATCCTGCGATCTGGGCTCGGTGCGTGTTTCCCAAAGGAATCCGTTTCACCACAACAGCACCGCTTCTTTTCTCTGCCCGCGATCAGAGTCAGTAGTGTCAGTTTGTCAGAAACCAGACAGCAGCTCCTTCGGCTCTTGGTCTGTGTTTACCGAGGCTTATAAGACTTGGAAACTTTAAATCTCGGACTAAATTTTATTTTTGCTTAAGAACTTCGAATTTTGCAAAATATTTGCATCTCTGGTGCTTTAAAGTACAGTAATGTCTGAAGATGTGTGAAGATTGGGAGAGCAAAACTGAAAGGGCCGCTCAGCAGTAGAACAATGCCAACTTCAGAGCCGCTTTCCTGGGGCTGGGTGTGGGGACGGCGGCCCCTCTGCTCCGAACGTCAGCCCGCGGGTTTAGCCCACGGAGAAACTCCCGCTCCTCCCCTCTTCCCCCGGGACCCGCCGGCCGAGGGAAGAGCGCGATTCCAGCGGGAGCGGCCCGGGGGCTGCGAGTCGCTCCCGGCCCCAGCGGGGGCTGAGGGCGGCGGGCCCCGGGGCACCGGAGGGTCTCGCCGCCCGTGCCCGCCGGTGCTGCCGGGGCGCATCACGCGTGCGCGGCCGGTGTAAGATGAGCGCGGGAGCGCGGGCGGGGCGGGCGCCGGCGGAGCTCTGCCATCGAACACCGCTCGCTCGGGCAGTGCCGAGGGCAGACACAGCCCCGCGCCCATGCCCGGGGCCTGCCGCCCGCGGGCCGCGCCGAGATGATGGCCATGGACGCCAAGCAGCCCTTCGCCGTGCCCGCCGCCCTCCAGGAGCCCAAGTTCCCCAGCCTGCACGCTGGCAGCGAGGCGATGCGCAGAGTTTGCCTCCCGGCCCCGCAGGTACGTGGATGCAGCGCAATTCCCGCTCTGAGCCGCATTTTCTGACAGGCACCGGGTTAATGTTTTTTTCATGTCGGCAGCTCCATCGCGCGTCGCGGCTCCGCGCCCCCCCCGCGCCCGCCCCTGATCCGCGCCATGCGGAGCGGGGCCGCTGTCTTGCTATTAATTTTTATGACCTGAGCTCCGGGGAGGACCCGCGGTGCCGGGGCCGGTTTTTCAGGCGGAGATGACAGAATTCCCCACTGACCTCGCCATGCGTGCTCTTGCTCGCAGCTGCAGGGCAATATATTTGGGAGCTTCGATGAGAGCCTGCTGGCCCGCGCCGAGGCGCTGGCGGCCGCGGACATCGCCCCCCACGCCAAGGGCCACCACCTGCACCCTCACTTCAAGCCGGACGCCGCCTTCCACGCCATGAGCGGCGTCCCCTGCGCCGCCGCCGCCCTCCCGCACCCCGCCGCCCTCGCCGCCCACCCGCACCCGCTCCCGCACCCGGCGCTGGACGGCGGCGACCTGCTGGAGCACCTCTCGCCGTCGCTGGCCGTGGCGGGGCTGGCCGAGCCCCCCGCGCTGCCCGCGCCGCTGCCGCCGCCGCCGCTGCCCGCCGCCGCCGCGGGAGCCCTGCCCGTGCCCGTGGGCGCCCCGGGGGCTCCCGCGCCCGCCGCGGACCCGCGGGAGCTGGAGGCGTTCGCCGAGCGGTTCAAGCAGCGCCGGGTGCGGCTGGGGGTGACCCAGGCCGACGTGGGGGCGGCGCTGGCGGCGCTGAAGCTGCCGGGCGTGGGCTCGCTCAGCCAGAGCACGATCTGCCGCTTCGAGTCGCTGACGCTGTCGCACAACAACATGACGGCGCTGCGGCCGGTGCTCCAGGCCTGGCTGGAGGGCGCCGAGGCCGCCCGGCGCGCCCGCCCCGCCGGCCCCGACCCTCCGCCCGGCACCGAGCGCAAGCGCCGGCGGACCTCGATCGCCGCGCCCGAGCGGCGCTCGCTGGAGGCGTATTTCGCTCTGCAGCCTCGGCCCTCGGCCGAGAAGATCGCGGCCATCGCCGAGAAGCTGGACCTCAAGAAGAACGTGGTGCGCGTCTGGTTCTGCAACCAGCGCCAGAAGCAGAAGCGCATGAAGTACTCGGCGGTGCACTGACGGCCCCGGCCCCGACCGCCCCGGCGGCGCGGCCCGAGAGCCGGGACGGGACGGGACGGGGCGGGACGGGACGGGACGGGGCGGGGAGGGACGGACTGCCCTGAGCGCGCCCCGGCCCGGGACAGGAGCCCGGCGGGGCGCGGAGCCGCGGAGCGGAGCGGCGGGGCCGGCATTCCGCGGGTCCCCGAACTGCTCTGGCGGCGGGCGAGGCCTCGGGGGCGCCGCCCGGGCAGAGCCGCTCCCTCCGCGCCCCCCGTCCCGCCCCGTCCCGCCGCAGCGAGCGAACCCCGCGCCTCGCTCCCTAATAAAGCTTTATTTTTCAACCCGCCGGGACGTGTCGTTCCTCGCCGCCCCGCGCCGCAGCGCCGACGGGAATACCCGAAATGATCTGCAAGAGCAATCGCACCCTCAATAAGCGCCCCTCAGCGGGGCGACGCCCCGGACACGGGACCGGCTTCGCCCCGCGGGCCCCGCGCCGCCCCCGGCCCCGGGGAAACGGAAACATCCCCCCGCCAAAACCGATAAAACCGATGCCGGGTTCGTTTCTGAAAGTGTTCAGGAGGGGGAAAGGGCTTTTATTTGCGATTCCCAGAACCACCTTAACGATTAAAGATTAATGTTCGAAGCGTGAGCCTCCTCTGGATGTTCCACTTTAGCATTTCAATGAGTGACAAACATCGAACTTGAGAACTGGGTCTCGTCCTCCTCCCCCGTCGGGAAACGATCTCACGAATTCACCTTTTCCTCGCGGGTAACTCTCTTCCTCGCATCGCGTTTTCCCAATCATCCTCAGCGATTTTTCCCCAATCAAACGTCCTTTAACAAAAAATGTCCTTATGCCATTACATTATATTGTGGGCTCTGAAAATTTAGAGTAAGGGCAACGCACAATAAAGAAGGCAGCTCCGACGGCATCTTCCCCCGCAGCTGCGGGCTCCAGGCCCGTGTTTTCACAGGTAGGATGTGCCTTTATCTCTTCCCTCGTTCTCGTGTGTGTCCGGGAGCTGCCCCGCCTTGCCCCGGGCTGGGGATTGGCCCCGCGGCCGCCGGGGCGCCGGAGGAGCGGGCACGGCCCCGCCGGGGGTCGGTGGCGGGAGCGGGGCCGGGAGCCTTTCCTGGCACGGGAATGGAGACCCAGCCCAGATCCAGGCGGTGCCACTGCCCGGGGCACCGCCGCCTCACGTCTTTTGTGTTGCAGCAGAAAGAACCGCTAGCGCTGCTCTCGGGCGGGATCCGTGTCCCCCCGGCTCGGGTTAAACCCGGTGCGAGCCTCGCCGGCAGTGCAGAACACCCTCACTCTCGGCTCACGGCCCCACCTCCGTCCCTGCACACCTGCAGAGGGGACATCGGACCGGGCTTGCTCCCACAACGGCAAAGGGATCGCCGCTGTCTCTCTTGGGGCTGTTCTTGTGCTGCCTAGCTTGGTGGGTTTGGACGTTTCCATGTTTGTTCCTTTTGCACAGCTCTGGAGAGTGCCTTAAAGATGCAGAACAAATCCTAAACGAACTTTCCCAGACCCGCAGCTACTGTCCCGCAAAGCAGCTCCTCTGAGCTCCTCCTCACCTCCAACAGGTTCGCCAGGGACACCTTAAGCCCCTTGACCTTTTAGCTCACCCTCCCTCCCTCCCTCCCTCCCGGCTCCTTTTCTCGCGGCAGCCCTCTGGACGGGGGGCTCTGCCCAGATTTCACACACAGGACCTGACCCCTTCGTTTGAGATTGACTTTGGAGGTCAGGCACGTCCCGGCTGGTCATCACTGATGCCTTCGTCTGCCCCTGGGTTTGGCTCCCAAAGCTCTGGTGCTCTGGGTTAAACCCATTGTGATGCAGGAAGCTCATTTAATCTTCCTGGAGCTGGGGATGAGCTTCTCTCAGCATCGGCGGAAGAGTTCGGAACCGGTATCTGATGCTGAAGAGGCACAAAGCAGCTGCCCGCGTTTTCCCTCAGGATGACGAGCAGTGCCCCGGAGCCAGTGAGCGTCACCAGCCGGGGATGGGAGCAGGATGGAGCCAGCGCTCGGAATTCCGGGTTTGTGGGAAGTTGCCACCACATCACAGCCCCGCTCTCCCCGCTGCCCCATCTCTCTCTCCATTTTCTTGGGGCTGGGGCTCCTTGTCCTGGGCAGTAGGTCTGTGGGATCCACCTGGGACACTTGATTCTTCAAAACACACCCCATGCACAAATCCCCATCTCCCACAGGTGAAATGAAAACTGCCGGTGAAATTTGCTGAGAAAGGGAATTCCCTCTCAGTGACAGCCCAGATAAAGGGGAAGGGGAAACCTGCTGAAATAGGAAATACCCAGTACACGTGTGAGACTCAGCAGGCAAACTCCCTGTCTATGGTTTCTGAACCACTAACAATTGATTTATTATTTTTCCCCATTCCATGCTTGTTCCTTAATATCCTGCTCTCTGTCTCCCGGGACCTGTGCACAGGAGATGAAAGCACAGAAAACCAAACAAGCCATTGGCGCTACTCACTCAATTGATTTTTACACAAAATTTGCCTTCATGCACAAAGGATGGAAAAATGATCCCATTAATAATGAATAACAAAAACAAATGCAGGGAGGAAATCAATAGCAGCACATCTGATAACACGAGGGGCCGGGGGGAGCTCCTAGATGTACAAAAGCATCTGTGAGAAGGAGGGGGGAGAGGAGAGAGGGCTCAGGGGCTTGGGGGGCTCGGGAGCAAGGCAGCAGGTGCTGTGGGGCAGGTGGGAATTGTGTGTGTGTGTGTGTGTGTGTGTGTGCGTGCACATACGTGTGCACATACGTGTGAGTGGGTGTGTGCACGTCCCCACCAGCCACCAATGTCCTGGGGGAGCAGCAGGACCTGCTGCTGAGGGTCCTGGCTTGGCGTAGAGCCAAGCCCACGCTCATGACGGTCCAAGAAGCGGCCACTGGCAAGGAGAGCGGGAGCTGGAGCTGCAGCCATGCTGCTTTCCCAGAGAACACTGGTTTGCAGCTGCACAATTCCAAACTTCCAGTCCCCTTTTCCTTCACACGTTCTGCCCTCAGTGTTTCCCTTCTCCTGGGTTTTCAAGGACCTCTGTCCTCCCAAGGAGACACATTCAGTTTGAGATGAAAAATGTTCCTTAGGACAGTGGTTTCTGCTGCTGCCCAGGCTTTGCTCCGGGCCCTGGGCTGGGAGCTGTGGTCCCCACGGTCTGCAGCTGGGGGAGCTGGGGCTCTGGGATGAGAGAGCAGCAGGGTGCTGGGGCCAGTGTGGGTCACTGTTTGTCAGTGTTGGAGGAGAGAGATCTCTGTCCATTTACTCTGGACAGCTGGGAAGGGAACCAAGGCACCACCTTCCATCAGAGCTCAGCATTCGGAGCTCAGCGAGGGGAGTGAATAACTCAGTCCCTGTTTGGAGTGGAGAGGTCTTTGGTTTCAGTGGAATCACCTTGGTGCAGCTCCCCATATCGCTGTGCTTGGGGTGGATGCTCCCGCCGGGTAGGTGAGCCGCTCCGGGTCAGCCCAGGCGAAAGCCCCTGGAGGGGCGGGCACGCAGCGCTGTCCCCTGCCAGCGGGGCATGTGTGCCAGTCGTGTAGGATTAGTGGCTCCATGCTGCAGTCAGGTTGAACGCCACGTGCAGGCACGTTAACATGGAAAACACATTAGCCCCCGCCGAGGAAACCTGAGCAAATTGGCCACGAGATGAGGCATCCTGGGATTTCACACCGATGCCATTCCTGAGACAGGACAGCCGAGCCGGGGCCTGAGGAGCGGGTTGGCTCCGGTTCGCCGCAGTCCCGGGCAGCCAAAGGAGCGGCGGACGGGAGCAGCCCCTGGAATGGCACGGAGCCGTCAGCGGCCGCAGCGCCGGGGCCCCCGGGCCCCTGCGAGCCCCCGCCCCGCCGCGGGAACGGCAGCGAGGGCGCGTCCGGCCGCAGCTCGGAGCCAGCCCTGAACCTCATGAAATATTAACCCCGAGCCGGAGCGCGCCTGGTCTCCGGGGGAAGGAGGCGCGTTCGCAGCGCTGCGGGGACGATGTCACGCGCGGCCAGCACAAACCCGCGTGTCCTGCGGGGAGGGGACACGGAGGAGCCCCGGCTGTCCCCTCAGCCCAGCCCGCGCCACTGCCTGCTCTGGGGCAGCACGGGCCGGCTCCGGGAGCCCGGCCAGCCCCGTCCGGACCGGGGGAGCCCGGCCAGCCCCGTGCGGGACAGGGGGAGCCCGGCCAGCCCCGAACCGGACCGGGGGAGCCCGGCCAGCACCGTCGGGACCGGGGGAGCCCGGCCAGCCCCGTCCGGACCGGGGGAGCCCGGCCAGCCCCGAACCGGACCGGGGGAGCCCGGCCAGCCCCGTCCGGACCGGGTGCGCCTCGGGCTCCGGGGGACGGAGCTCCCGCAGCCCGGAGGAGAAGCCCGCGGCAGGACGGGCTGGAGGAGGGCGCTCGGGGGGACCAGAACCCGTGGTCAGGAGCCGGAGAAGAGCCTGGCATGAGAAGGGAAGCGAGCACGGCATCTCCAAGCCCGTGGGAAGCCCCCGCCTGCTCCGGCCAGCAGCCCCAGCCGCGGCACCGAGCTGCTCGGCTCCGCAGCCGAGGGACCCGGCTCTGAGCCCGTCCCGTGGCCCGTTCCGTGCCCCATTCCGTGCCCCATTCCGTGGCCCGTCCCCGGGCCGGCGTGGGGCCGGCGCGGCCGCGGCAGCGGCGCGGAGAGCACGGGAGAGCGGCAGCACCCAGGCACATCAATATTTCATAAAATGCCAGCAGCAACGGAGGGAGAGAGGGACGGGGAGCAGAGCAGAATATCGCACAGCTTTTTACTGGTCTTTTTCTATTAGTGTCAGCTCTGCGGCTGGTTTCAGACAGGAGAACTTTCCCCGCACGCTCCCAGAATTTCGGGGTGTGGCCGAGCGCCCTCCCGGCCAGGCTCCGCTCCCAGCTCTGCCCTGGCTGATGCAGCCACGGGACTCCGACGCTTTCAGAAGACTCGCAGGGCCAGTGGCACTGTCCCCGCTGGCCAAGGAGCGGGGAGAGGCGCTGTGCTGCCGGCAGCCGGGCTGGCTCTGCCCTGCTGGGCTCTTTGCAGCCATCACCTCGCTTGGGCTAACCCCTGCTCTGACTCAGGGCACCTCCCAGGCCTCCCGCCCATCTGCTGCTCTTACCATGGCTGAGCCTGCACTCCCCTTCCCCGTGTAGGAGGGAATCTGCAGGCTCCATGTGTAGAGACAAATGAGATGTTTTCAGGTAAATACAGGGAAAGCCTGGGACCAAACCGGGGAGCTCCGTGCCCAGAGCCTGGGTGCAGCACACTGAGCCATGCTGTGCCCAGGACAGGGAGGTGCCCTGTTAAATTTCAGTAATGCCCAGACCCATTTGCTCCCCACAATGCCCAGATGATGCCTCACATGCCCTCAGAACGGGCCAGCCCAGCTCCAAGGCCAAGCAGGGACACAGCAGCCATGGCCCCCAAGGTCCCCGTGGCTGGAGGGGATGGGGGGACCCCCAATGGCTTCAGCCCCAGCAGTGAACCGTGAGGGGGCTGGGAAATCGGGGGCACCTCGGCGCCAGCAGGAGCCTCCCCCTCTGCCACCCCCAGCACGGGGGCATCTGGGGCTCTCCCCGGCAGATGCTGGCACCGCAGCAGCCCAGAGGCCCTGCAGACAGCCCAGGGCAAAATTTTTAATTTGTCATCACACTTCAACCTGAAATCTGAAAAAATTAAAAAAGAATGGCAGGATGTTGGCGTCTCTGAGACGACACAGCCCCACAGCTGCTGCAGCTCCACGGCAGGGGCCAGTGCCAGCAGTGGGAGCCACAGAGCTCAGGGGCTGCCACACTAAGCCAGAGGGAACCTTGGAGCAGAAACCAGCCCACGGCACAGAGCTGCAATGTGGATGAGGAACACCACTCACCTTGGACCAAGAAAACACAAGAACATGGGCAGGTTTGAGAGGGAGCACCCACCCTGGAGGGTTTCAGGACTCCTTCCTATATGCCTGGCAGAGAAGTCAGACTGTGTCACAAACACCCTTTTAAAAACTACAGAGATCCAAATATTTGAGGAAGTTCCTGGTTTAAAACCTCCCTGGGAACAATTTCTGGGGCAGCAGCAGCAGCAGGGGCAGCAGCACAGCAGCTCTGTGCTGGTATCTGGCACAGCACAGCCAGCAGCTTTCCAGCCAGGGACAGGGCCTGGGGAGGACTGGCAGCACAGACAGGGATTCCAGGGCTGCAGACTTCTCTGGAAAACCTGGACACCCAGTGTACCCACAGCCATTTGCAGAATTCCATCAGCAGATCCACTGGCTCTGCAGTGGGTGTGGGTGTGTTTGGGATTCCCTGGAGAGATTTCCCCTGGCTCCAGAGCTTGCCACAGCTCCATTCCCCAAGGAGCACGGCCAGCAATATCCTCCCAGCTCCAGGAGCAGTGTCACAGCTTCCTGAGGGATTAACAGAGCCTCTGCTCAGTCCCCTGGCACCTGCACCCCAGAGCCCACCAGGAGCCAGGGAGGGTGTCCAGGCAAACAGCGAGCTGAGCCACTGGAATTCTTGTTTTCAATGAAATCCAGGGAAGTGAGTATCAATCACAGTAAATTGTACTGCTGCCAGGAGCCACGTCCTGCAGCACAGGGAGCTGCCAGCAGATTCGTCAAAGCGACTCATGTTTTGCAGCTCACATTAACTACCTGCTCCTGAAGGAGCTGCAGTTCGACAATTCCTGACTGGAACGTTGTGAGAACACAAAGGTGAGGGGGCTGGCGTACAGCAGCAGCTCCAGCCCCCCCGAACCTGCGAGAGGGCCCTGCAGCTGCTCCTGCTAGCTTGGCATCAATAAAACATGGAGACAACCGGGGAGCGGGGAGATAAAAGAGGATGAAAGACGCGGGGAAGACAGGCAGCCCAACGGTGTGCGGGGGATTTGAGCACTCGTGGGCAAAACCGGTTTTAAAGTCTGCCATCAGAAAGGGCCGGGGAGGGGGATGCGGTGGGGACGGGGCGGGAGGGACACCCGACTGCATCCCCTGCCCTGGCACAGCGAGCGGGCACCGTGCCCCGCATCCCCCGGCACTGAGCCCCTGGCTGCACCACCCGGACACCGAGCAGGACACACGGGCAGCCCCAGCACACCCTGACCTGCCCCACACCCTCACCGAGGCAGCAGCCTCAAGCCAAACACTCGAATAAAGACCCCGCCGCAAACTCAGAGCGTGCAAAAGTCTCTGTGGCTCAGCACCGCCAAAAGGCCCCCCCGCAATTCCTTATTGCCATGATCTAAGCAAAGACAGATCTTTTTATTGAGAGCAGGAGAGGAATGGGAAATGTGGGATCACAGAACAGCTGGGGACGGAAGGGCCTGACGGACGGTCACCACCGGACTGTGTCCCGGGAACGCGGCCCTGCCCTCGGCCATCCGGGGGCTCCTTGGCACCGAGCGCTGCAGCCGCCCCGCTTGATGTCCCCGCCGTGCCGCACGCTCTCCGTGCCGAGCGCTCTCCGCACGGCTCACCCGTAACTCCGGGCTTTCCCGGTGTCGCTGCCGAGCGTCCCCAGGAGGAGCCGCTCGCTCTCCCGTGCCAGGGTGCGGGTCACGGGCACCCGGGACAGGGCGGGCGCAGGCGGGCGGTGCCTCCCCCGCTGCTCCGTTCTCGTCCCGGTCCCGCGTGCTCCCGGGCGGACTCGCCACGCTCCTCGGAGGCCCCCGCATCGCCCGGACCCCCGAGACCCCGCGGACTCCCGGATCCCCCTGGACTCCTCGGACCTCTCGGACCCCCCGAGCCCCCCGGACCCCTCGGAGCCCCCGGACTCCCCGGACCCCCAGGATCCCCCGCATCCCCCGGACCCCCGCATCCCCCGGAGCCCCCCCCCAGACCCCCCGGAGCCTCCCCGGGACCCCGGAGCCCCCGTGCGCACAGCGCCCCCTAGCGGCCGCCGGGCTCCCCCTCCAGGATCGTTCATTGGCTCCGTGATCCGTGACGTCACGGGGCGGGACATTCCCTATTTGGTTGCGGGGGGGGGGGGGCGCGCACCGCCGGCTGCGGGCGGTGATTGGTGCACGCGGTTCCGACCGCTGTTTGGATGCTGCTCCTCCCCTTCCCTCTACGGCGTGAGAGTCACTTCCGGTTCTCTCCCCGGGTCGCGCCTCACGTGACCCCAGGCGCGAGCGGCGCGGGCCAATCGCGGCGCGCCCGGCTCCCCCCATTCAAAGCCGGCGGGCGCGGCGGCCAATGGCGGCGCGGGCTCGGCCCCGCGCGCGCTGACGGGCGGGCGGGGCGGCCAATGGGAGGCGGCGGGGCCCGCGCGGGGCGGGGCGGGTGCGCGCGACGGTGGCGGCCATGGCGGAGCGGGGCGGCGGCGGCGACGGGGAGGCGGCGGCAGCGGCGGGCGAGCGCTTCGGCACCGACCTCCGGTACGGCTGGGCCAGGCCGGGCCGGGACTTGGCTGCCGCGCGGGGCCGGGTGCGGGGGGGCGGGCGGCAGGAGCTCTCCCGCTTCCTTTCCCGGCCCCGCGTGCGGCGGGACGGGCCCTGTTCCCGCTCGCCGGGCCGAGGCCGCTCCGGGGCGGGGGCCGGCGGGGCGCGGACACACCGTGTCTGGCGTGGCCCTCCGTCTGATAACCTTGGGTTCTCTCGGGTCTGTTCCCCATGCGCTTGTGGTACCGCAGTGCGCTCAGGGGCGGGTGAAGCCGTCCCCGGGCCCCGGGGGAGCCGCTCCGAAGCCGTTCTGCCCGCTCCTGAAGGCTGAGGGCTCTCCGAGAGCCCGTGCGAGGGCCAGGCTCCGCCCGCAGGGACACCGAGTCCCCGGCAGCCCCTGGCAGAGCCGGCCCCGCCGGGCCCCGCCGGCTGCCGCGGCTCGGGACGCACCGGCAGCCCCTGGCAGAGCCGGCCCCGCCGGGCCCCGCCGGCTGCCGCGGCTCGGGACGCACCGGCAGCAGGAGCCGGAGCCCCGGCCGTGCTCGGGGAGCTCCGGCAGATAAGGAAGGATGCGCTTCCTAGGGGCTGCGTACCCCATCCCAGCTTTGGGTATCCACTAACATGGGGGGAAATTCACTGTGAGGACTGATAACCCTGAATTGTGTAGCAGAAGTGCATCTTGAGATAGTTGCACAGTTGACTTCACCCACTAAACACGGCATGCTGTGCTCTGCTGTTGGTGCCGCCCGGGTTTCCCGGTCCCGGTCCCAGCGGTTTCCTCGCCGGCAGCAGCAGTGACCGTGTTCCCGTGCCTCTCTCCCCAGGATGGCTCAGCAGCAGGCGCTGCGGTTCCGCGGCCCCGCGCCGCCGCCCAGCGCGGTGCTGCGGGGCCCCCCGCCCCTCCTGCGGCCGCCCCCGCCCTTCGGCATGATGCGGGGCCCTCCTCCGCCGCCCCGGCCCCCCTTCGGCCGGCCCCCCTTCGACCCCAGCATGCCCCCGATGCCGCCGCCGGGGGGGATCCCCCCGCCCATGGGGCCTCCACACCTACAGGTAAGGAGTTCTCCTGGGCTCGTTAAGTGGATTTAGGGATTTTTCGTTTGTTTTCACACGTGGAAGTGTCCAGCTCTGGGCCCCTCAGTTTCAGGAAGCACATGGAGGTCTGGAGCGTGTCCAGAGAAGGGCAGTAAAGCTGGTGGAGAGTCTAGAGCACAAGTTTGATGAGAGCAGCTGAAGGGTCTAGGGGGGCTCAGCCTGGACAAAAGGGGGCTCAGGGTGATGCTGGAGTCTCCATCCCTGGAGGTGTCCAGGCAACAATGGGACATGGCACTGGGCTGGGTGACAAGGTGGGCATTGGGCACAGGTTGGACTCAATGGGCTGGGAGGTCTTTTCCAATGTAATTGATTCTGTGATTGTGTGGAAATAGTATGAGAACGGAAATGGGTGAAGGAAACAGCAAGGCAAGATGAGAACACAGGGCTCAGGTGTGGTGTTACACACCGCTGCATACCTGTGGTGTGCAAATACAGCTTCTGCTCAGCTCCTCTGCTGCTAAATTGATGGATGCTTCAAGGTCTTGTGTCTGATTTTCTGAGGCCTGAACAGTTTGCAAGGGACAGCACCTTTGTGAATGAGAAATGGATTGTTTTAATTGCCTTGTGCTGATATTTAATTGCTTTGTGGGGGTGCCTTCCCATTAGGGCAGTGTCAGTGCTGTGTGGGCTGTGGGCAGGCTGAGGAGCTGAACGGTCCCACGTGCCATTATTGATTAAATCCACTATTTTAATTGCAGTTTGGAAAACCAAGCAGAGTTACTTTGGATCCCAGGCCTGGCTGTGGGTGTCTCCTGTGTTTGATTTCCACCCAGGGTGTGCTGCTGCTCCCGGCTGTCACACAGGCCGTGAGCTCTGCAGCTCCTCAGCAGCACCAGCTGTGGCTGGGATTCTGAGCTGGGCTGGGATTCTGAGCTGGGCTGGGATCCTGAGCTGGGCTGGGATTCTGAGCTGGGCTGGGATCCTGAGGTGGGCTGGGATCCTGAGCTGGGCCGGGATCCTGAGCTGGGCCGGGATCCTGAGCTGGGCCAGGATTCTGAGCTGGGCAGGCACTGAGCTGGGCTGGGATTCTGAGCTGGGCTGGGATTCTGAGCTGGGCTGGGATTCTGAGCTGGGCAGGCACTGAGCTGGGCAGGCACTGAGCTGGGCTGGCACTGAGCTCTGCTCGGGGCTGGCTGCACTCCCTGCCCCGTGCCCGGCCAGACGGGATGGTGACAGCCTGTGGTCACAATGGGGGGAGCTGTGCTCAGGGCTCAGGCTGTGCTGGCACCCTGGCTGCACACCTGGCACCGAATGCCCACGTGGTTTTACTCCTGGACTGGGGAAAGGAGATGTAGCAGGTGGAAGGGGGGCTTCTTCTCATTGGACTCTTCATACAGTTGTAGCAGCAAGAAAGAAGAAGCTCATGGTAAAGCAGGTGCAAGAGCTGTTGGGGAGGAACAAGGGAGAGAATGCAGGTTGCAGTTGAATTGAGAGCTTTTTTTGTTTGTGTAGAATGCCATCCATGCACTCTTGGCTTCCTTTTTTAGTAGTATTTAATGCAAATGATTGTTACTAGTTTGGTATGTGGATTTAAAGAGCAGTTTAAAACAGCACCCTTAGGGCAGAAAGTTGGATCTCAGGGCAGCTCCCAACAGAAGCCAAGGACGTGGCAGCACTGGCAGCTGCCAGGGGTACAGCTGCAGTTGTGGGTGCAGCTTGTCACCGAGCCACCCCCTCCCTGTGGCACTGGAGCCCTGGGTGTCCCAGCAGCAGGGCTCAGGGTGACACTCACAGCTGGAGTGATGGGGACAATTAGGGCAGCTGTAGGTGTTTGCAGAGTAAGCCAGAGAACTCTGTGAGCTCTGCCATCTGTTTTACAGGAGTGTTCACTGTACTTGTTGCATATAGGGAATTTTGGACAGTCCAAGTAAATAAGTAAAATGAAAGAATTGAATGTACTTTGAATTCCAAACAGGTGTTCAGGCTTTCAGGTAACTGTGTGCAGGACAGGTCAGAATTTCTTATCATGCAATAATGAACATGTAATTTTGCCATATTTGTGTTTTAATTGGCACTAGCTAGAATTTTAGTTAGTGAGAAATTTAGGAGTATAATGGATTTTAATTAAGCTCACTGCTCAGCTGTACTGACAAACTGGGTGCTTACTTGTAATTTAGGTTTTTTTAACCTATCTTAATTCCTGGGAGGGACGTCGAGATTCTGGGATATTTGGTTCACAGATGGTGATGTCTGAGCAGCAGCTATTTGGGAACAGCTCTTCCATTCTTTCTCTTCCTTCCATTGAAATATTTTCTCCTTTCCAGGAGAGGACTTTTGGACTTTGACCACGTTTCTGTTCATTCCACCTTTTGTAGGTGCCTGGATGTTTGTATCTCAGAAGTGATGGCTTCAGCTGTTCTGCCATGGGTGGGGGGTTGGCAGGAAGCACATTCCCTGATCTGGGAGCCCTGGATTGTTAGGGAAGCTTCCAAGCCTGGCACAGCTGTCCTTACTGTTCGTGTAGTGTGTGCTGTTTCTCTAAGAAAGGAAAACTGCTTGATATGACATTGTTGTTATCATTATCATCATTATTGTTATTATATGCCTTTAGAGACCACCATTTATGCCTCCTCCCATGGGTAGCATGCCACCACCTCCTGGTATGATGTTCCCTCCAGGAATGCCGCCGGTCTCTGCGCCGGGAACACCAGCAATGCCCCCAGCTGAGGAGATCTGGGTAGAGAACAAAACTCCAGACGGGAAGGTGAGCTGGGTGCCGTGCTGGGAGCCCGGGCAGGGCTGGGGTGCCCTGGGTCACTGTCCTGCAGTGAGCTGTGGCTCACAGGCCGCTCTCCCCAGGTCTATTTCTACAACGCACGCACGCGCGAGTCGGCGTGGAGCAAACCGGACGGGGTCAAGGTCATCCAGCAGTCAGAGCTGACGCCCATGCTGGCAGCCCAGGCCCAGGCCGTGGGGGCCTCCACCCCCACCACCAGCAGCCCTGCATCGGCAGCATCTCCATCCACCTCCTCCAGCACGCAGTCCTCCACCACCTCCACCACCACCACGGCCACCTCGGTGTCCCAGACCAACTCCAGTGAGTACCTGGGCATCTCGGCCTTGCCGTGGTGGGAGCTGGTGGTGGGGTTGCTGCATGGGGAATTGCTGCAGCAAAGCATGGGTATTCAGGACAAAGTTGTTTCAGCATGGAGTGTGAATTTAAAGTACAGGGTTTAGTCCAGAAGAACCTTGCATGCAAACTTCTTTCTCCCCAGTCTCAAAGAATTCTTCAGGTCTTCGTTAATTTTTCTTCTGCTGTTATCACATCATCTCAGAGCTATTACACATCTATTTCCTTTCAACTACAAATAGAGCTAAATTGTTTTTAAAAGTGTTTCACAAGAAATGTTGATCTGATGTAGGAGTTTAGTTGTAGCAATTTCCTCGTTTTCTCCATGGCATCTGTTCCTGTAGGCTGGGTCTCAGAGCTGCTGCTCTGTGAACATTGGTTGATTACAGAATAGAGTTTCTTTGTTGTATTAGTTTTATTAGCATTACTCCTCTGCCTAAGCCTTCTCAGTTCCTATTTTCTAGAGTTCCACAAAGACGAAAAAAAATGTCCTTGGAGCCATTTTTGTTCATTTGTGACCTTTGAATGATAGTCTGGAGATTACTGCTGCTTCCATGGACTGAGCCTTTGCTTGTAGGGGTTTTCCAAGTAAGGAGAGGGGACTGAATGGTGCAGCATACACATAAATGCATGGCTGTGCACACACCAGCGTGGTTTGCAGTGCCCTTTGGCACCTGTGTGCTGCCCAGGTGCCTCAGTGTATGTGGATAGAGGTGTGTGTTAAGTACTGTGGGTCTGTTTGCTGTGAGTGGATCAGCAGCAAACGGTGAGTGAGGTCAGTCCCCGTGCCCAGAGCCAGGTGTGCAGGGCAAGGAGCAGCTCAGAGAATGTCCTGTCTTGCATGCAGGGCTGCAGACAGGCACCATTGGTGCTGGCACTGGCACATTGGGCATTGTAGCTGCAGTGGCTCAGAGGTGTGCACTGAGCCAGGCCAGAGAGTGTGCAGGAGGTGAGCTGTTCCAACTCCTGCTGTGGGGCAGAGTTGCATCCTCTGGAATTCATCTTTTTCCTCTAACAGGCGAGACAAGTCAACTGAACTCGCCATTTAACCTGAACCTCAGAATCTCTGTGTAAGAGGGAGTCAAATTTAGGTAACCCTTCAATTCTGCTTTCATTAAAGCTGGAAGGAGGACACGTCACTAGAGTAGCAGAGAACTTGTATTGCTCAAAGCATTTTAGGGCTTCTGTTTAATTTGAAGGGTAACTCAGAACGGTGTTAATTCGCTGTGTTGAACTATGGTCTGCTCTAATTGTTGTGCTGAGTAACAAGTCAGGTGGGAGGTCAGTGTCAGCTCCTGACCCAGTGGCAGGCTGGGGACAGCTAGTCATGCTTTGGGAGCAGCACTTTATGCACCTTCTCTGAGTTGAATTTCCTGATGTTGAATGCTGACAATCTGTTCCACTTCTACCTGTTCTATCTGCTAAACTTTGTCTTTGCTTCCAAGAACTGTTACTGTTGGTGTCTGTGCCTAGGTGATGAAATTTTATAATTTGAAATAATTTTATAACTCTTAGACTTGACCTGTAAAAACAACCCTGGGACTTC
Source organism: Agelaius phoeniceus (assembly GCF_051311805.1). Classification (NCBI taxonomy): domain Eukaryota; kingdom Metazoa; phylum Chordata; class Aves; order Passeriformes; family Icteridae; genus Agelaius; species Agelaius phoeniceus. The sequence continues at coordinate 380,877 of NC_135279.1, read as the reverse complement.
TGGCTGAGCTTCATTCTTGCCTTGTACTGATTTGACCTAGGTCTTACAAATCACATACTGACTGTCTGCTCTGTTTCCCTAAATGTTAGGCACTGCTAAGAACTCTGAAACGCTTATCAAAAGATCAAAAACCTTTATTTAAATATGCTAATGCTGGTATATTGTTTGGAATGTTTCTGGTAGTAATAGAAAATGCACGGTGTGCCCATTGGAATATGGCTGTAAATTGGTGTGGTTTCTTTATTTTTTTTTCTTTTTCCCTTCACCTCTGCACCAAATCTTCCAGAGTGAGTTTGCAAGTTTAAGCAGACTTGTCTCAAGTTCCTGTTGGCCTGTGCTGTGAGACTGTTTGCTCCCAATTAAAACAATTTGAAATTGAAACCAGTCATGCTGCAAGGATTATAGAACTGAATGCCAGTTGTGTGTTTTCCAGCTGGGAGGCACTGAAGACTAAAAAGTTCTTGCAGCTCTTAAAGAAAAGTATTTTCCTTTTCCTTACTTATTTACACATTTTTATTGCTATTTTCCTGCTCTGGGGGTGCAGCCCAGCATAGTTTAAGGCAGACTGCTGTCATGCACATGCTGCTGCTGTTAAAAGCAGAACCTGTGTTCGTGTAACACAAGGACAGCCTGTTGCCATTGGAAACTTGCTGTAATGTTCTGTTTCTGTGAACAGAATAGAACCTAATTTCAGCCCGGGTTTGTCCTTTAATACAGCCCTGCTTCTGCTGTAGAGACATGTTAAGTGGAAAGAATGGGACAAATTGAAATTGGAAATTGACTTTCTTTGTGAATATTTAATGTTCCAGAGAAGGCCAAGTATTTTTGTCCAGGAGTGTCTTCCTGCTGCTTATATCCGAGCATAGCTGCTGTGTACCGGGAAACAGAGCGCCAGTATGTTTGCAGCAATATATTGCAGTGTCTAAGATACAAGGTGTTCTTTGTGTTTTTTTATCAGCACCTACCACACAAGACCAGACCCCGAGTTCGGGTGTTTCAGTTGCCACACCATCAGTCAGTGTTTCAACCTCTGCTCCTTCTGCTACACCTGTGCAGACTGTACCCCAGCCAGTCCCACAGACATTGCCTCCTGCAGTTCCTCATGCAGTACCTCAACCAACTGCAGCAATTCCTGCTTTTCCACCAGTAATGGTACCTCCATTTCGTGTCCCCCTTCCTGGCATGCCTATTCCACTTCCAGGTAAATTGGCAAACTGTAATTGTCTTGTCTGCTACATGTCCATGTTGTCAGTTGTTTGCACTCATGTGTCCACTGTGTACAGAACTTGCCTGGATCCTCTCCTCAGAGTATCTCTGAAAGAATTCAGGGTTAGCAGACAGACTTTTTAATTAACAAAGAACATATATTTTTGAGCATTACATTTTACTAGCTGCAATATTGCTTTAATTTTTTTCTACTTACTTGATTTAGATCTGAAGTTCTTGTGCATAAATATTCACTAGGACATGGATGAGCAGGAGGAATTGCCATGGAAATCATGACCCCACTGATATAAGGTGTTCCCAGTTCTCTTAGGCTGCAGCCATTGGGTAGGATGCTGAGTGTTAAGGTGTGACCTGAGGACCATAATGAGGCATTTAGGGTGCCAGTGTGTTGTTATTCACAGGCTTTAGGTTTAAAGAACATAGACAAGGAAACTTAGATGGCAGCACACTTCTTCTGGATAGATCATAGTTGCTTAAATTTTTATGAAATATTTAAGTACATAAGGAAGGAATTTTAGGCTGGTGAAGTGTTGGACTCGCAGCCTGTAGTTGTTGCAGAGGCTTCCCAGAGATCACTAATGACACCTAGCACTTACACACCACCTTTCATTTGCACAAATACCACTGAGTTCCTGTTCTGATACTAAATTGATGTGTTTCAGTGCACAGAGGCACTAAGCATACACCAGGAACTGATGACTTTGTCTTGCAGAGGGAGGTAGGAGACTGCAGTTGTATTGGATCCAAGTTAGTTTCAGATTTGAAAAGACAAAAGAAGCAGCTCTGAGCAGCATCTTGATGTTTCTGACTGTACAAGCTGAGTGAGGTAGCTTTGCTGCTGTCCTCCTAATGCAGCCACCCAGTGGGTGTGGAGGGAGGCCTTCACCTCCCCACCAAATTGCATGGATGAAAAGTAACCCTTCAGAAAAGTAGCCCTTCACTCCTTTGATGAGAGAAAAAAGCCTGAAAGCAGTTAAAGTGCTGACTAGAAGAGAGCACCAGCTTTTAGCTGCCTCTGCTTTTAGAATAGTCTTCTAAAATAACTGGGCAAAGCTACTTTAATCTGTATTGGCCTGAAAAGGAAATTGCAGTGTAGTACTCTTTGGATTAAACCAGGAAACAAATACTATTCTGAATGTGATATTCCAGGCTGAACAACAAATGAATAAAGGGTAGGAGAAAGAAGTCTGTTTATTGATGGGGTTTGCAGGAATAATCAAAACAGTTAAGCCTTAAAGATGATCAGCTGAGTGCCCTCAACTGCCATTTCTAACCTTGCCAGCAAGGGACCAGCATGGAATAAAGGGCCCTTACACACTGTGAGGGATATGATCTATGCAGGTGTGACCTGTGGGGTAAAATGGGATGGTCAGGACAGTAGAAATGTGCCAGTGGAAATGGAGATTCTGGGTGTATGCCCACATTGGGCTTTATTGTGAGCTCTCACCCAAAAAAGTTTTGGGAGTAATGCAGTACAGGAGCAAAGACAGAGTAGGAACATCAATCTCCTGAAACTCATTTTTAAGAATTATTTTTTTCAGCACTTCCTGGTAAGAGGTCTTTGCTCTGACCATTTTTTCCTGTGAGCTGGGCTGCAGGTGGAACCCATAGCATGTAGGAAGGACACCTGGCTCCCACTAGTGGGTCTGATTTGTCAGTTTGCTTAGTTACAGAATGAAATCTGTCAGCTTCTTTCAGCTAATTTTGACTTGAGTTGGTTGGGATGGTTTCAAGCACTGTAAAAGAAAAGGAAAACTGTAAAATATTTTACAATAACAAGAAACAGAAGAGAAGTCAAATTACTTCAAGACAGTATCAGTGAAGTCAGAAGGTCATGTGAAGGTTAGGCTATAGATGTTTGGGGCTTTCAACACCAGGTGTGATAGCAGCCAGAGGATTTGAAGTCACAGGGACAGAGCTGAACAATACCAATGTCAGGTGATTTCAAAGTTAATCTCTGTGTTAAACTGTAGTAAGAAGGAGAAATGGAAGAGTTTGTTAGTGATATCTCATAATCTCAGATCTTAAAAAGTAAGTCTGCTTTCTCTCAATTCCTATGTTTTAAGTCAGTTTTATGTTTGGGAATGACCTTGGCAGCAGAAACAGCTTGGGTGTTTGCTCAGTCTAATCTATGCTGCAGCATCCCTAACTCCAGCAGGTGTTTTGTAATCCCCAGATAGTGTTATTTGTACTGACTCATGTTGGAGACATGCTGTAACTTCCTTAACAAAACGAATTTTCAGGTCCATTGTCAAGTATATAACATGATCACCCTTCCAGTTTAGGCAAACACTTCAATCAGTGCTGTTTGAGTTGATGTTTTCATGTCTCAGTTCAATACATTTAAAAAGAAAACTAGTTGCAATTCTCTCATTGAAATTATTTTTTAAAAACATTACAATTTTGTCTTCTCACGAATTTATTTTCAAATAATTGGCAGTATTTATGTATGCTCTGCATACTAGATCTCTAATGACCAAATCCAGAGACTACTTTGGTTTAAACAGGGGTTTAATTTCACTTTCCACTGGAGCATTTCCCACCTCACATGATGAATTTGAACTTTTGAAGGGAAGTGTTTCAGTTTCTGAGCATCCAGACTGGACCAGCCAGAGAGCACTTCTACAGTTGCCTTCTACACCCAAAATGGAGGTTTTGGAAATGCATTCCCCTCAGCCTTGTCTGATTTCCCACTGATTTTGATCTGATCAAAGAGGATGAGCTGCTTGCCTTTTTGTGCCTTTTTGTGCCATTTCTAACTCAGCTGGAGAGCTGGAGAGCAGACCAGTGCATGGTGCCACCTCTTTCAGGGCAAGTTTTGGCTTTTAAAGCATTTTCAGCTCATGCCATTCTTGATAATGAAAAATAAAGGAAATGTCCCTGACCTAGTGCAGCTCTGTGTACCTCTGTCTGCAGCTTCATTGCTTTGATTTCTTTTACTCCCTCTCTTCACCTCCAGCCTTGATGCAGTGACCCTCCTACCCTCAGCTTTCCCGCTGGGTTGCACTTGGCTGCCCACCCTGCCCTGCTTTGCTGCTCTGACTAGTTCAGACCTGTCCTTCTACCCTTACTCTGCTCTCTGAACTCAGCAGCAGACTGGGAGCCTCAAAGCCCGTTTTGTTGTGCTGCTGCTCCCCACAGGTCTGTCCCAGCAGGGGCTGCCTGTGGAAGCAGCCCCATTGTGGGATATTTTCTTGTGGTGCTGCCCTACAAGGGGAGCCGCATTCCCCCTTGGATGAACTTAAACCCCTGAGTCTTCACTGAAATACATTTTTTCTTTTTAATGACATCCCAGTAACTTGCTAAGCAGCTGGTTTAACATAGGCAGAGACTGTTGCTGCAGGTTAAAATTAGTTTTATATTTGATCTGGCATAAAACGTTGAAGCAAAAGTAATTCCCATTATCTTGCTGGAAGGCTTCTCCTCTGCCAGCTGCAAGTGGCATTCCAAATTGTGGCAGGAAGTCAGTCCGTAGCAGCCCGTGGTAGCTGACGTCCCATGGCAGCTTTCCAACATGCTTCCTATCCGTTTTGCAGGTGTAGCAATGATGCAAATAGTCAGCTGCCCGTATGTAAAGACAGTCGCTACCACCAAGACCGGTAATTTCCAAACCCATCCTAGTTCGTTTTGTCTGTAAGTTGGCATGGTAGTGAATGTGGTTGTTTCTTTTATTTCTTTATTTGCTTCCCCACTTCAATGATTACATATACTTTATTTTCAAAACCAGTATAAATGAAATATCGTATTTGGTCAGGAGATAACTTCCCCAAATAACTGTTAGTGTCAGCTTATTCTGTACCCAGACTCCCATACAGTTTTCTGTAACCATTGAGTTCTGTAATGACTGTGACTCTCATGCCCATACTTAGTTCCTAGTTTCTTGTGTGAATTTTTGTTTTCCTGCTCCACATGTGCAGTGGCTGGCTGTGCTCGCATGTTGTGTGCGTGTCTGTGTGTCTGAGTGTGAACTTTCATATTTCAATTGTGGATTTACAAATACTCACTCACTGAGAACACGTTACGGCAGTGTGCAATGTGTGATTTCCGTTATTTAAAGTGAGACTTCCTCAGTGTTAAAGGCTCAAATTTATGATCTTGAAGTTCCAATCCTATCCAATTGGTTGTTCTAGAACTTGTCATTCCAAATCTATTCATTATCCTCAGTTTGTTGGGATGAGTGGAGAGTGAGGACACTGCAGCATTCTGGCTTTCTTATCTTTGGATATTTACTTGCCATTTTGCTTTAGGATTTCAATAAAATGGTTGTTTTTTTCAATCAGTTTGCAGTATTAAACAAACCCAACAATCTGATACTGTTTCATTCTCATCAGGTTTTATCCAAGGCTATGAATTAATGCCAGTATTTAAGATTTATCAGAGTTCTGTTCTATGTTCTATGGCTCAAATTCAATCCACTCTTGCCTTTTTTAAGAGCAATAGGAATATCTTGTACACCGGCAGCATAATTAAGCTGTGGAGTACACTTAACCCCAATTATTTGCTGCAGGCATCTGATAAAGACTTCTAATAAATAGAGAACCTTATTTTAAAATAATAGAATAAATGCCTAAAAGCTAACAAGCTTTGTGCTTTGCAGAATTAAACAAATTAATTAAAATCCAGTTTGCCTGGGAGTGGGCATTACTGATTGCAGAACACGGGAAAGAAATTTGGTAACAATGCCTTGCTTTCCAATTTAATTGTGAAAACAATCCTTCTGTTTCATTCTCCGGGTTGGATATTTGTGAGTTAAGTCAGTACGTGCTAGTGTTGGTGCTTAGGCCCTGCGCGCCGCTGACTGTCCCTTTCCTTGTTCCTTTTCCCTGCCCAGGAGTGCTGCCGGGCATGGCGCCCCCCATCGTGCCCATGATCCACCCGCAGGTGGCCATCGCCGCCTCCCCCGCCTCCCTGGCCGGAGCCGCCGTCTCCGAGTGGACAGAGTACAAGACAGCAGATGGCAAGACCTACTACTACAACAACAGGACCCTGGAGTCCACGTGGGAAAAACCCCAAGAGCTGAAGGAGAAAGGTACTTTGGGTGATTTTACTGCAGCTTTGTACTGGGAGCGTGGCTCAGACCGCCAGTGGTTGTGTTGGAAAGTGTGAGCGGTGTATTTCTAATCCCTGATCTCCCTTGAGAACACTTTGGAGTTCTGATTACAAGGATCCATATGAGTTGGTCTTCAGTCTGAAAGTTGCAGCATGTTTCCCACTGTACTGCAGGAGTGTTTGGTTCTAGAGTTGCTCCCAGATCTTGTGCCTAGGGCCAGTGCATGTTCCTGTGCCAGCAGAAAGCGAGTACCTCCCCTGCACACATGCTGGAGAAGGTTCCAGTTGCAGACAGAAAGTGAGGGGAATTGAGGGGAAAAGTCAGTCGTACCAAGGGCTGTAGACTAGGACAAAATGAAGATCGTTGTGCTGAATTTCAGATCTTGAAAAACTAAATATAAATAAAGTATATAAAGATAAAGTATAAATAGATTTGGAGTATGAAGTAAAATAATGTCACCTCCCCCTGTCCACATCTCTACACTGTGTTCATGTAAATGCACGTTAGATCCACGGGTGGATACAATTGCTCTTGTATAATAAATAAGGAGGAAGGGGAAAAAGTCCTGTGGCTCTTATATGTTCATAAAGTGTTTTAAGAAAGCAAATCCAAACAGTTGTGCCTTTTATTGTCTCCTGAATTTTTAGTTACAAGGAGTCTTTGTTTAGACAAATGCAGGACACTTACACTGCTGGTTCAATTAATGCCCATCTTCCTAATGAATCAGGTTAAATAGGTCTTTTTACTGAGATGACAGTATCTGAGACAGCAAATACTAATTTTGCTGAGAGAATATTAGATGTTCTATACTTTTTGTAAATTAAAAAATTGTGTGCAGAGAAATTCCTGGGTGGTTCTGCATTGATATTTATTTGGTTTTGTCCACAGCATTTAAAATGTGAAAATGGTCTTCAGTGTTCACTGTTGGTTGAGAGTTATTATTGGTTTAGCATTTCTGTTAGTAGCCTCTAGCCAGCCTTTTAGTATAATAGCTGCATCATGATATTTCATTTTCCAGTACCAAGTAGTATCTTGGCACAGGAGATAACTACAACTTCACAAGCAGACACTGTAAAGCCCAAAAGAGACAGAAAGTGGTGAGAATATATTGAAAAGAAGCTTTGGGTTCGTATTGAATTTGGAAAATTATACCGATAAAAAGAAAATTGTCATGGTTCTATAGTTGTTTCTTAATACTCAAGAAGATTCTTACCTTTATTTAGAAAAAATGGAGGAGAAGGTCAAAGAGCCAATTAAAGAACCCTCAGAGGAGCCTTTACCAATGGAGACAGAAGAAGAGGAGTCTAAAGAAGAACCTATAAAAGAACTGATAAAGGAGGTAAAAGGCCTTGAACCCAAAAGCCAGTTTGAAGTCTCACATCTCTCGGCTGTGGCTGCGTCTTAGCCCAGGCAGGTTGTCAGGAGCCATGGTTACTAATTCAAGTTCTTAAATTCCTGAGGGGATTTGAAAGCCTCCATTTTTGGATTCAGATCTTTCTTTCTTTTGTTTTTTTTTTTTTGGAAGGAGAAAAGGACTTTCAAAAGTCCTTTTCCATACATAATATGTCAGTTAAGAAGTTAGTAAGAGCATGGGAGAGAGGTTAACTTTTTACACAAGATGTGGTGTTCTCTGACTGATTTTGTGGTACTCATAAAATGGAACTTGTCCTGAATGTTTGAAATACTTAATATTGAATCGTTTTTTTCCCTATTTCTTTGCTTCATTATTTTTAGCAGTTTGACACAAAGCTCACATGTTCACCCTGTGCTGTAACTGCTAAGTTTAGGCTGTTAGGAGCACGTGTCCTAGAAAGGGCTGTAGTGTTTCCAGTAAACAAAAGTAACTTTTCCTTTTGGAGGCATATTGCTGTGCTAAACAGCATAGTTTTTGAGGATACTAAAGGGTGTTTAAATAAAAATTAAAATTAAAGCTTTTAGCCTGATTTCTGTGAACTTCAATGTAGTTTAATAGGGAAAACCACAGAATTCAGTTACTGGATTTTGCTGCCAAGCCGCCCTGTTTATTTCTGAGGTAGTTACCAGTTTGCTGATTTCTGCTACAGAGGTTATTTCAGGTTTTCACTGTTTCCTACTGTGTGTCTCATTATCAAACAAACAAATTTTATGAATAAATGAAAATTCCTTTGTCAGAAAATGCACCCTTACACCTGTATCCAGGCCCTGCTAGATTTCCAGGATTCGTACAGATCTAGGAAAGTATTTAAGTAAGGTTTTGTCAAAGTCAAAAGTTAATTAAATGCTTAGAGGTTTTGGAGTTTAGATTTTTGGAATAGCAGCTGCTGTTGCAATTCCAGTGCTTCTGTTCTAGGCATGGATGAAGTGTCATTGTAAGCTGCTCGTCAGCATGGTTTCAGTAAAACAGGTTGGTTACTGTGTAATAAATAATTAGCCAGCTGGCATTGCCTGATCCTCAAACCTGTTTTTTCCTTGAGGAGCCAAAAGAGGAAGAAATGACAGAGGAAGAGAAGGCAGCTCAGAAGGCCAAGCCAGTGGCCACCACCCCCATTCCGGGCACCCCGTGGTAGGTAACTGCTGCTGTTGCTGGGGAGTTGGAGCAGGTTACAGTGTGTGGGGAGCGTGTTCTTAGTGTGCTGCACTTTTAATATCTCAGCTTCAAATCCAGTCACTGCATTTTCAAATCTGGCAGCAGTTCAGGGTCAGAGCTGGGCAGCGGGAATGTCTGGCAGCTGTGCACTCAGTGGAAGCTGGGTCTGTGTGCGACCATGGTGCTGCAGGCTGTGAGCACGCAGCAGGTCCCAGCGGGTGAGGGTGATCCAAGCCTTCCTTCCTTCCCCAGGTGTGTGGTGTGGACTGGTGATGAACGTGTGTTCTTCTACAACCCCACCACACGGCTGTCCATGTGGGACCGACCCGACGACCTCATCGGAAGAGCTGACGTGGACAAAATCATTCAAGAGCCTCCTCACAAAAAGGGAATGGACGAAGGAAAAAAGCTTAGTAAGAGCAGTCTTATTGCCTTCTTAGGAAGTGTAAACGCAACTTAATACTTTGCTTTCCAAAGCTTGTAACGTTTAAATAAGTGACAGAAACGTAAAGATCTACTGAAAAGGTGCATAAATGTGAAATGCAGATTGTGGAGTCTTTTTGGGAAAAGATAGCCTGTTGAAGAAAGTAGATACTAACAAGGTTAATTGTTTTGCTAAATGCCAACAAGTTGAAAAACCCCACAGTTTTTATTGACCAAAAAAAAGGGATTGTGTTTGTTTTATAAGAAAGAGACAAGAAAAGAATAATCATAATGTACGAATGGGCTCTTACAGAAGATGAGTTAACTTTGAGATTATCAGTTGGAAAAGAGTTTGGAAATAGCTGCTGAGAGAGAACATTCAAAAGGCTGCTGAGATGAGATTTCTCTCTGGCCTGAGTTCTAGGAAATGGCCCTGGCATGACATGTTGGCTTTGTAGTTGGAGGAGAGCAAAGTGCAGGTAATCAGGTAGATCCAAGTGTGCTTCATTAGACTGTTAAGCCTGAGTTGTTTTCCCCTAAAAATAAGAGCTCAGTGTTTGTCATTTTCAATTTCAAGTTGGCTAAAGTCCACTGGTCCTGTCCCCAAATTCCCATAGTGTGACTCTGGCAGTGACTGAGAACCGTGTGTCTTCTCCCTTTGTCAGAACACAATTGCTGCACATGTTGTCCTTGGTTTGTGCATGAGGTTTCACTCATGAGTATAAAAATTTTCATCAATATAAAACTTAAAGTCTTACTGAAATCTGTTACAGTTAGAGAAGAGCATGAAGCTGCAGAGGAAGCAAATGAAGATGAGCCTATTAAAATAAAAAAGCGCAAGTAAGTTTTTGCTTCTTCAATACCAAGTGATCTGTGTGGTAAAATAACTGAAGTTTGTTACTTGAGCCATGTATGTTGTGTCCAGCAGAGTATAATTGGAATGGAGAGGGTTGGTGAAAAGAGTCATCAGCTTTCTGCTGCTCAGCAGATCAGGTATTTGATATTTTCCTGAGATAGCTGAAACCTGTGCAGAGAGTGAATAGCGTATGTTTTGGAAGTCATTTGAAACGGAAATGGCACTTAAGTTACTTGGAATACCTTGGCTCCTGAGCTCTGGGTGTGAAACTATTCATGTCCACCTCTGAGAATGGCTTTCGTGGATTACAAGCCTGTTCTTCTGGTATGGTCAGTGATATCTGCCCTGTCCTGATGTGGTTCAGGTTCTCACCTTTAGGGCTGACATTTTACTTCTCAACTTACACTTTTTGTTTTTTTTCAGGAAAGATGATATCAAAGACATTGATTCTGAGAAGGAGGCTGCTATGGAGGCTGAGATCAAAGCTGCTCGAGAGAGAGCCATCGTCCCGCTGGAGGCTCGGATGAAGCAGTTCAAGGACATGCTGCTGGAAAGAGGGGTCAGCAACCTGTGTGTGTGTGAGGGAGAGAGGGAGGCTCAGAGCAGAACTCTGTGTGTGTGTGTGTGAGGGAGAGAGGGAGGCTCAGAGCAGAACTGTGTGTGTGTGTGTGAGGAGGGAGAGAGGGAGGCTCAGAGCAGAACTGTGTGTGTGTGTGTGTGAGGGAGAGAGGGAGGCTCAGAGCAGAACTGTGTGTGTGTGTGAGGAGGGAGAGAGGGAGGCTCAGAGCAGAACTGTGTGTGTGTGTGTGTGAGGGAGAGAGGGAGGCTCAGAGCAGAACTCTGTGTGTGTGTGAGGAGGGAGAGAGGGAGGCTCAGAGCAGAACTCTGTGTGTGTGTGTGTGAGGGAGAGAGGGAGGCTCAGAGCAGAACTGTGTGTGTGTGTGTGTGAGGAGGGAGAGAGGGAGGCTTAGAGCAGAACTGTGTGTGTGTGTGTGTGAGGAGGGAGAGAGGGAGGCTCAGAGCAGAACTGTGTGTGTGTGTGTGAGGAGGGGAGAGAGGGAGGCCCGTGCAGAGCCTCCTGAGTTCTTGGTGAATTCCAAACCTGTGGCACTTTGTGTACAGAAACTATCTCATCCTTCCTCTGATCAATGAATGGTCTTGGTACAAAACTCCAGATTTCAAAGAAACTTACAATTACAGCAAAGATTTTGTAACTGAAATGACAGAGTCAAGACAGATAATTTCCTCCCCCCATCCTGTTTTTTTCCCAAATTAAGTAATTACATAAGTGGAAATTGCCATTGAAGATGAATAGGACACATAGAGTGGACATGTCCTTAATGGTTTTGGAAATGTTCTACTGAGAAAAGCATCGACTTCCACTCTAGTCTTTACAGACTTATCCTTAAATGGGAGACTCTTTGCTTTTAGTTTACTAAAGAAATGTACTTGAGGCCAATCAATTTTGATAAATTAAACTAGTTGAATATAAATTTGGATAGTAACTGAAAAATGGAAGTGGTTCCAGCTGCCTATGGAACACAGGCTCAAGGCTTTCTTTCAATATACATTTTTAATGTCACACAGCAGTAATGTGTATTATTCTTTAGAAGTTTTCAGAGGAAATTGATGTTGAAACTTTCTATGACAGCCTCTGTCATCTATTAGTGATGAGAACTGCAGGATGAGTTTGGTTCCCTCTTTTCCTCACATCTTAGTGTTTTCAAGGAAAACTCTACCACTTCTGTATAGTTTGTATATTCATCTTCATTTAATTAAAGGTCTCTGCCTTTTCAACATGGGAGAAAGAGCTGCACAAGATCGTTTTTGATCCTCGTTACTTGCTGCTCAACCCAAAAGAAAGGAAACAGGTAAAAAAGTTAAATTCACTTCCCATCCAGACACAGCTACTACAGGTTTATCTGAATCCTCAGTCTTTGTTTCTGCAAACCTTTCAGACTAATAAGTGCTGCAAGGGATTTTTATCATGATTAGGGTTTGCCTGGAAATGGAAGAAACCAGCAAGGGAAAGTGTTGATAGTTGCTTTATTTCCCGTGGTTGGAAGGTCTCGTATTTTGACACAGTGGAAGTTGTATGTCAACAGAGCACTGCTGAAACCTGAATGAAATAGTGAGAGTCATCAGTATCTTGTCAAAGTATTGGCATAATAAGTAATCTAGCTATTTTCTTTTAAAAAGTGTTTGGGGGGAAATCTAAAGTGCATTTTTATTGTTCAGCAAGTTCTCACTTCAGCAGCTTTTCTTCAAGTGAATGTAGGGAAATGGAAAGCTTCGAGAACATGGGAAGTGTCTGAAACATGGGACCCGGGAAAATGTTAAGTGGAATGTGTAAGGAACTTCTTCCCAGGTCTCAGATGGTGTGTTAGGTACAGCACCCTGCATGTGCAGCAGCTTGGATCAATTCCATATTGAAATGCAAAGGGTCTCTAAGATTTCTGCCTCCTCTGTGTTGATTCTGTGGTGAGAGGAAAGGAAACAAGGGCGAAGGAAAGAAGTGGGACTTTTCCTCCCTTATCCCTAGAGCTTCTGTGTGTCACTTGTGTGTTTGCTGTGGGTGACTGGTGTTTCTGTAGGTGTTTGATCAGTATGTGAAAACCCGAGCAGAGGAAGAGCGCAAGGAGAAGAAAAATAAAATAATGCAGGCCAAGGAGGATTTCAAGAAAATGATGGAAGAAGCAAAGATTAATCCAAGGTAGGAGTTTCTTTGTGGTTCATGTGCATAAGCTCTACTAGGATGCAGCATGTTGGGTGGTATTGGGTTGATTAATCTTTTCAAAATGGGCAAAGAGGAGAAAAATCATGAGATATTGTTGAAATCTTCCTTTGTTTGCTTGTATTCACCTAATCCATAAAAAAATAGAACTTGTGATTGACATATTTCAAGTTGAAGAAATACCCAGCATGCTCCCTGGATTGTGAGAACCTCCTCGGATCCACCACAAGTTTCTTTAATAACTCAGTTCTTCTTAATAAGTCTTTGAGAAGTACTAGGGAGGTTTCTTGGGTTTGGAGGGGGCTGGAGGGATGTTTTTCTTGTTACAAACGATGTCAATGATGATGTGATAAAATGTTCTGGTTGCTTTAGTAGAGCACTGATTACACCCCCTCACATTCAGACCACTGGCAGCAGTAAGAGCGAGGGGATGACAGTGAATGTACATTCAAGATTTCACTGCTGGCATTATTTGGTTCACAGCTTCCGCACATAGAGGTCATGAGATTCATGCTTATGTCACCAGATAAGCTCCAAACCGTCCTCTTTCAGCATCTCTTGGCTCATCTGGCATTAATTCTTTCCCAGTGAAATAACAGCTCATTTGTTTCACTTCAGCTCAGTTTTTTTCAGTGACTCATTTTGGAAATTTGGTGACGGTGCTCTGGTAACTTTTGAATTGCTTCAGATCTGACTAATAACTCAGTAGTAGGCTGGAAGGCTGGAGGCATGGAAATGCCTTAAGAAACAGTTATGTTAGCTTTAACATCCTCAGCTTTCAGCATATCTTCAGCATGTCGTGTTGGGACTGATTCTTTACCTGATTATGGGCTGGGGTGGGAAAGAGAATTCCAGCTGAAATACTGTCTTGTTTAATCTTATCCTTTGTCTTCTGGTTTCAGTGTTTGTCTAAAGATATTGCTGTACTTCTGTGAGTGCCAGACTGGTTTTTTATCATCTATCTCAGTCCAACATGCTCAAGAGTTTGTGTTCCACTTCACTTGAGCAGCTCTTGTTCTTCAATCTAGCTGTACATTCACTTTCTAATCCTTTTGAATAAGCTACCAAATTCTCTTCTTGTTTCAATTTACCCTACAGCAACAGTAGGCTGGATTTTCCAAGTCTAATTATTTCCATGCTGTGATGAAAACATTCGTATGATTATAAGTGTCTCACGTATTCTTGGGGCCAGATTTGCATCAGAGCTTGGAAAAAGCACAGTAGTGATTTTTTTCCGAGGTAAGTGGCAGTAATGTACCTACTGCACAGGTTGGAATCTGGCCCTGGAGGTGAGAGAATGGTCAGGGAAACGCTGTGGGATGAGGGGTTGAAAGCCCAGTGTTGCTGCCTCTGCCCAGAGTGTTTGAAGGGGATTCAGCCCTGTTGGTTTTAGCTCAGGCTCTGCAATGTGCACTGCAGGGGGAAGAGCTGGTGCAGCCAGCGTTCTCTGGGGACTCCTGCAAAAGGCTGGCTTTCTTGGTGAACTCTTAGCATGGTTTGGCTGCAAGTGAATGCACCTGAGATTTTCAGTTTCACAGCTGTGAAATACCTGGACAGACTGGTGGCTGAACTGCTAACCCACAGAAAAGAAAAGAAGAGTTTTGTAGACAACTGAGATTTTTTTCGTTTCTTCTCCTTGGTTGCGCTGTAGTCTCTCTCTACACCTGCCCCTTCTGCAGGTGGCTGTATCTGAACAAACCAACCCACCCTTGTAAGTCTCTGACAAACACCTCTTGTGTGAGTGCTGACTCTTGTTATAGAGTTCATTGGTCCAGCAGCTCCATAGTGACACCATAGGATTTGCACTTTGGGTTTTTGTCAGTTGTGCTCTGGCATGTATTGCAGCAGAGGAAATACCTCCCTGCTGAACCTGCCTCACAGCCCAGACAGCTCTGCCAAATGAGTTCACTTGCCATTTTGTTGCAGAACTACTTTTAGTGAATTTGCAGCCAAGCATGCTAAAGACTCGAGGTTCAAGGCAATTGAAAAGATGAAAGATCGAGAGGCCTTGTTTAATGAGTTTATCACAGCGGCAAGAAAGAAGGAGAAGGAAGACTCGAAGACCAGGGGAGAGAAGGTAAGGGGACTCTTGAGTTCCAGCAGTGTGAGTGGTGTGAGTGAGATGGGACAGAGCCAGTGCTTGGCTTCCCTGAGCCTTCCCCAAGACACAGGCCTGCACTTTCCTAGAGCTGTTACAGGCAAACACTTCAGGAGTGTCCCCCTGGTCTTTCTGAACAATTTCAAGTTTGCAGTTTACTAACTTCTAGAATATTTAGAACTGAATTGTGTTTACCTGTGAAGCTGAGCTTGCTTAAACACTAGTTTCTTTAATTCACCCAAGCAGTAACATTATCTTCTTAACTGAAGTAATGCTTGATTTTTTTTTTATTAAGTTCTTTTATCTTGATGCATGAAAAGGCAAAGGAGTCTTACCCTGTTTGGCTGGAACCCCAAAGCTGGGCATTACCTCTCTGTTCCCTCACTGGGGGCGGGCAGGACTTGCAATTCCCTGAGGATAGTCTCTTCAAGTTTCAAACAGTTCCTTTCCATCTCAAAGCAGGCACTTAGGGAGGGACTTCTTAAGTTTTGAATAAGTAGATCTTATGTGTAAACTGCTGCTTATTAGATTTAAAGGTCAGCTTTTAGAGATTAATGAACCCAGTGTGACGTGCCTGCACTGCCAGTGGTGGGGAGCAGCTCTCCCCCGTGGGGACGGGATTTCAGACGGGGTCACCAAAACCTGGGGTCACCAAAACCTGGGGTCACCAAAACCTGGGGCCACCAAAACCTGGGGCCACCAAAACCTGGGGCCACCAAACCTGGGGCCACCAAACCTGGGGTCACCAAACCTGGGGTCACCAAAACCTGGGGCCACCAAAACCTGGGGCCACCAAACCTGGGGTCACCAAACCTGGGGTCACCAAACCTGGGGTCACCAAACCTGGGGTCACCAAACCTGGGGCCACTTACTGCCACGTCCCTGTGTGTGTGAGAGTGGAGAAGGTCACCTCTGAAGGCCAATCATTTTGGACATGTGCAAGTCTGCTATTTTCATTATGTAGTGTGAAGTTATTGCAGGTTTCCCTACCTGGAATGCTTGCAGGAGAGAGAAATGCTGGGGGACAGGTCAGATTTGGGGGCAGTTTCATTCTTTGAGAAGTGTATTTTTAAAATCTGGGTGATCTGATATAATTTGATTCTGTACTTGATTTTCTCAAACATTGCCTTATTGCTACTGTTTTCCATAAATGATTGTGCTTTCAGAGGGGAACTGATGTAGTTTAAGACTAGAATTTACATACTGCAGTTCGATTGTGAATATGGAATTTTAAAGCATTTTTGCAGCTTAATAGTGCAGTTGAAGACTTTAAAGAATGAATACTAGTTTTGTTGTTGCATGATTGTTCTAAAGTTGAAAAGTTAAGAGATTGTATTTCTTTGCTTTAAATAATGTTTTTTTTTTCTCCAAAAGCCTTTTGTAACCATTTTATGTATTCTGTTTTATAACAAGTGGATAGACTTTACAGTTATGTGCTGTGCGGCCTGTCAATCAGTTCAGTCTGACAGCTGTCAATCACTGACACGCAAATATTATGGGATTCCCTAGTGAGGAAAGCATTGGTATCTCTGTGTGGTGACTTTAGCCTCCCGCAGTTCCGGTACTTTACATTTTTTTAGTTTTTTTCCTTGTGAAGTGATGAGACTTGTACCTGCAATGTGTTAACTGCCAAAAAAAAAAAAAGACTTCTAAATACACCTGAAATGTTTTCAGCCTTATTTTCCTTTGATTTTGAAAGTGCTTAAAACATAAAAGAAAATTTAAGACATTTAACCTGAAGCTTTCTCAGTCTGTCCAAAGTCTTTACTTAGGGAGAATCAACTTTACAGAAATCTTTAACGTAAGGGTTTTAGATTATATATATAATGTTTGATTATGGCTTATGGGATGGGGATGGAACAGCCAGCTTCTCCAATGGCCAGTTTTATTCCTGTGCCTGATTTCAGTGAGTAAATCCCATTTTCAGTGAGTAAAATCCATGCCATCCCATGCTTCTCATGGCAGAGAGGAGTACAGGGGGTTAAGGATATCAGGGTGCCCTAGCTGCTCCTTCTGCCGTGTCCCTGGGGTGAGCTGTGTGAGCTGTCCCAGTGACACAGCCTGGCTGGCTGTCGGGCTGCAGGTGCCCTGCACCTCGTGCTGGTGGCTGTCCCCAGCCCAGAGCTCTGGTGACTCCGCTTGGTCAAGCAGTCCCTGTGTGCAGACACACAGAAATCACCATCCACAGCTGGCATCTGAAAACGCTACTCCTCGGTGAGATGCTTCAGACTCAATTATTTGAGACATTTTCATCTTTTTAAAATTTAAAATGAGCTGGCAACGCCTGTGCTGTGTACAGGACACCCAAGTGAAGTGAAAACTGCTTTAGAGCCCCAAGGCCTGAAGTGCCATTGTTATTCCTGGGAGGGAATTGGCTGTGCCCTCCTGTCTCCTGCCCAGTGGGAGCTGGCAAGGCTGCAGCTGGCCCCACTGCCCCACAGCTGGGCAGGAGCTCCCGGGGGATTCAGGGGTCTGTTGGCAGCCCCACAGCTGGCAGGAGCTCCCGGGGGATTCAGGGGTCTGTTGGCAGCCCCACAGCTGGCAGGAGCTCCCGGGGGATTCAGGGGTCTGTTGGCAGCCCCACAGCTGGCAGGAGCTCCAGGGGGATTCAGGGGTCTGTTGGCAGCCCCACAGCTGGGCACAGGTGCCACTGGAGCTCCCGCAGGAGCATCTTCCTGCAGCCCCTGGTGGTGGCCTCAGGTGAAGCTCTGTGTGGCAGCTGGTGCCACGGTGCTCCTGGCAGTGTGGCACCTCATCCTCTGGAATACACGCACGGGTGATTTGAGCAAGAGCTTGGCGATACCCTTACCTTAGAGACTTCTGTAGTAACAGCTGGGAACTGTTTGGTTTCTAACTGATATTTCAAATGCCATGGCTTAGAAAGCTTCATATTTTGAAACTGCATGCATGTTTTATGATGTTTTGAAACAACATTCTTAATTTTAGAATGAATAAACAGTTTGCTTAGCATTTTGTTGAGCTCCTTTAAGATAAAGCAGTAGTGCTGTAGCTGTAGCACAACATCCCACTGGCACTAAGGGGCTGGTTTCTGAGCTCTGCTTTACTGTCTTAGTCTCCTGGTAAAGAAAGCCTATAGAGCCTTTTATGTTTATATGTTAATATTTTGAAGAACTAAAAGTATTGGTGGGCAAGGTTGCAGAATGTTGGTGCTGATCTTCATTCCGTTCTTGCATTCTGTAACTGAGCATGTTTTAGAGGAAAAGGATGTGCCAGGTCTCTGGCAAGCTGGAGCCTGCTCTGTCCATCTGCTCCCTTCCCTGAGGAGCCTCAGTGTTCTGCAGCTAAACTGCTTCTCCTGGTTTCCCTTTTTTAAGGGATGGGGAGGGGAGATAAGTAGCAAGTAACAGCAGTCCTCCTCCTGGATTTTGGGCCTTTAATCGATGTGCCATAAAGCTGTGTTGGGTTTGTGGCCCGGCAGGGTGTGGGGTGCTGTGGAGGCAGAGCCCTTTGCCCCAGCCCCTCGCCTCTGCTGTGGGAGGGGGAGGCTGAAAGGCCAGCCCGCCTGCCAGGAGTGCATGGTGACCCAAGAGCTAAAGTGGAGCAGGAGCTGGACATCACCTTCCCCAGAAATCAAGCTGTCTAATAAAGGCACAGTAGTTGCCCTTACTGCTGCTGGTTCTGGGAGGCTGGATGAAAACATGTTGCTGGTTGTATTGAAATAAAACCTGCTCTGATGGATCCTCTGCCAGCCATGCAGCGGCTGTAGCTAGGGACAGAAACATGACATGCCATTTCCAACTGAAAAAATGACTAAAACATTTTCTTTAAACTTTTATGTAAATGTGCATGTCCATCCTAAATATAATTTACCTAATTACCATATGTGGATAATTCTTTATTGGTTAGATCCATCTTAAGACATCAGTCTTTCCTGGGAGATCCAAGCATTTACCTCTGCTAATTGTACATCTGAAGGATGAATCCATAAGCACTCCAGAACCTTGTTTCAAGCTGCATGGCTTCTGGAATACTGATAGGCAAAATGCTATCATGCAGCATCAGTAACTTGTTAATCTACATAGATAAAAGCTAAAAGCCAACCTTAAATTGGAGTAAAATAATAAAGAGTGTATTGGTGGATCATTCTTTATAGAGTTCATCTTAGATGTAGCAGATCACCTAAATGTATCTGCTTTTGCAAAATTGTCTCAAGGAACAGTGAATTTGGACTGCAGTTATGACTAAATTCAGAGTTTTGGTGATTGCTTTAAATTGCAATGGTATGTAATGTTAATGTGATCCCTCTAATGAAGGTAAGTTGACTCCTTTTGTCATAAGAGCAAACTGTGGAATATTAAAGTGTCTTTCTCAAGTGTTGTCTTTCTGTTTCTGTCTGTATAACAGATCAAAATGGACTTCTTTGAGCTGCTGGCAAACCACCACCTGGATAGTCAGTCTCGCTGGAGCAAAGTGAAGGACAAAGTGGAGACTGACCCACGGTACAAGGCGGTGGACAGCTCCTCACAGAGGGAGGACCTGTTCAAGCAGTACATTGAGAAAATAGCCAAGGTGGGCGGGGAGCACGGGGAGTGTGGCTGGGGTGTGCTGAGGGCAGGCTGATCTGTGCTGAAGAGAATTCCATACCAGAGCTGCTGTAGGAGTACCCCAGAATAGCAGCTTGGAACTTAGAAGTTCTGTCCCTGGTGGAATGTTTGTGGGATCTGTGTGCATGCACACACATGATAGCTGGGAGAACTTATGCCTCAAAGATTCCTGTGAAATCACTGGTGCTAAAACTGCAGCAGATACAGACACCACATTGATTACTTCCTCCTAGGATGGGCTGCATTTCCCTTGCTGTGATTTTCCCTGTCAGCTGAGCTTCCTTCAGGGATGTGTGTTCGTACCCAGTTCCTTCAGTGCTGCTCCTTTCTTGATCCAATATTCCTGCCTTTCTCTTCCAGGCAGTTAATGGTTGAGAATGTAAAACTGGGCCAACAAACAGTGATCCCCTTGGCCTCCCTTATTCAGAGTCTGTCACTGCACACAGCTCCTGGGAATAGTTGATCTGTGACCAAATTTGTCTCTCCCCCATGTAAACCCTGTAACGCTTCAGCGTGGCTCTTTAAGCAGAATTTTGTAATCCACAGAACCCAAATCCCTTGAAAGTCTTTTGTTCTGAGCTGCCTTTAGTTTGATTGCCCTTTAATTTGCTTTCTAATGAGAAGCGTTGCTTTTCCTGAGACAAGTGTGTTGCTGACTTGCAGAACTTAGATTCTGAGAAGGAGAAGGAGCTGGAGCGGCAGGCGCGCATCGAGGCGAGCCTGCGGGAGCGCGAGCGGGAGGTGCAGAAGGCGCGCTCGGAGCAGACCAAGGAGATCGACCGCGAGCGGGAGCAGCACAAGCGGGAGGAGGCCATCCAGAACTTCAAAGCACTGCTCTCAGACATGGTGAGGCACTGCCAGCCGCCTCGGCTCCTCAGGGAGCCTTTGGGCATTTGCAGTTCCCCTCAAAGCCTTTGGGCATTTGCAGTTCAGCTCCAAAGAGGTGAAATCCCACTAAGAGTTTTGCCTTGGTTGGAAGAGAAGGCTGTGCATTCAGGGCTCTCATGCAGAGGGTGCTCTCCAGGCTGGAAACAGGGCTCTGGAAACTCTGCAGAGCTCCTGGTGTCTCTGGAAATAATGATCTCCAGGGCTGCCTTTCCAAGCATTCTGGTGAACACAGTGTGTTACAGGAAGGAAAGGAGGGTGCTTGGATTTTCTAGTTTTGGGAATGCTCAGCCGGGTCAGTGGGACATCTCCATCTGCTCTGAGCCAATGCAGAGGGATTCCTTCTGCCACTGCCTGTTCAGTGTGTGTGGGGAACCTGCTACAGTCTCTTCTTAAAAGCTGAGGGTTTCTGTTTCATTTCAACCTTATCTTCAAACAAGATGAAAAGAATAAGCATATAATAATTATCAGTGAACTGTGGAAAAGCTGGTTTAAAACGAGTCCTCTTTGGCTCAGGTGCGTTCCTCAGACGTGTCCTGGTCTGACACCAGGAGGACTCTGCGCAAAGATCACCGATGGGAGTCGGGGTCCCTGCTTGAGAGAGAGGAGAAGGAGAAGCTCTTTAATGAACACATTGAGGCACTTACCAAAAAGAAGAGAGAACATTTCAGGCAACTTCTGGATGAAACTTCAGCGGTGAGAGCTGTTGATGTTCAAATTGACAATCTTTGCAACCCATTGGAATTTCTCTTTTTCTGTTTTTCTGTCCCACAGTCTGATTGGTTTGGTTTTATTTCCGGGGCCTTTTTGCTTCATTGCTCTCTTTTCTCCTTCATAGCAAAATTTGTGCCTTATGTTTCCTTACCTGTTTATCTGGAGTTTTACTTTGATTGAACATATGGTTAATTTGTACATAAACTTTGAATCTGTGATCTTTTCCTCTTCTTTTTATTTCTTCAGTACTGAGTTATTTGATACTCTTCACTGTCTGGCTTCTTCAGACATGCAGGGTGTTTGCCTTAATGGCCACCAGTGTGGTCTTACCCAGTTCACCTGTTCTGATGTTCTCCTGCTGAACCTGAACTTTTACTCTGCTCATGCTGTGGAATGCATCCCTGATTCTGTGCATTGGGGTTTTAGTGAGGTTTCCTCTTTTTTAGTTCTCTGCCAGCTTCAGGCAGATTTCATTTAAACTGGAGGTTTTAACGTGATTTTTAATGCATTAGTTATTTTAGTTTAGAGGCAAGCTTTCTGCAGGTAATTTTTAATGTACTAGAAAAAGACTTTGGAAAGTAAATGATATTTGGAGGACCTTGATCTGAAAATGCCATCTCAAAATATGAAAGAAGAGTCGCTATATAAAATCAACTCGTTTTAGAAATACAGCTGTAATAGGATAAGTAATGAGAACCCAGCAAGTTCATCAGTGGACTTGGGATATATTTAAAGGCTTCAGAGGTTAGTAGTGTTTGCATTCCTTATTCATAGAGTCTAATTTACTTTTAATTTAACTGTTTTTGCTTCTTTTGAAAGATAACCTTAACATCAACATGGAAGGAAGTGAAAAAAATCATTAAAGAAGATCCAAGGTGTATTAAGTTCTCTTCGAGCGACAGGGTGAGTGGTTTGCATTGCTCTTGCCAACTTCCAGTCTGGTGCAGGGTACAGAGAAGTGACTTGGTGGCTGCTGCAATGGGTTCAGCTCTGTGTGGACACAGGTGTTAGTAGTTAAATATGATTTTTAAAAGATGAGAAATGTAGAAGGTAAGGAAAAGTATAATTAACATGTAATTACTGCTGGTGTTCAGTGTATTCAGTTGCAGGAAGTACTGGAGCTGCACCCAGTGATTTGTGTTTGTCTTTGGTCTTTCAGAAAAAGCAGAGGGAGTTTGAGGAGTACATCCGAGACAAATACATCACTGCCAAAGCCGACTTCCGGACGCTGCTCAAAGAGACCAAATTCATCACTTACAGGTGGGGACTGCCATGCTGGTGCAGGATGTGGCTTTTATTCTGCTTTGCCATCCAAACAGCACAAAACTGATGTCTGTTTTTTCCTAGTTGATGTCTGTCGCTGAAATCTTTAATGGTGCTTAATTAACACAGCACCAGTGTAGGCAACGAGCCTGTGTGTTCTGTGCCCAGAGCACTGTTACGTGCCAGTGCCCAGCTGGTGTGACACCCTTCTTGCTCGGAGGATGGCCCAGCCCTGCAGCCTCCCCGGCTGGCCTGTCGGTGGGGCAGCTTGCCCAGGGCTCCCTGCCTGCACCCCACTGCAGTGCCGTTCTCACCCTTGCTTTCAGATCCAAAAAGCTGATCCAGGAGTCAGATCAGCACCTGAAGGACGTGGAGAAGATCCTGCAGAACGACAAGCGGTACCTGGTGCTGGACTGTGTGCCCGAGGAGCGGCGCAAGCTGATCGTGTCCTACGTGGATGACCTGGACCGGCGCGGGCCGCCCCCGCCGCCCACGGCCTCCGAGCCCACGCGCAGAACCACCAAATAGCAGCGAGTGCTCCTCACCACGGGTGTCTGGTAAATCCAAACGCTTGCATGAGCCATCCGTCAGGTCACACACATCCATTGCGTGAATATATTCAAACATCCGAGGAGCAGAGGCAGAAGCAGCTTTAGTGAACGTAGAATGATCTCTGGGGGGAAAACCACCAACGACAAAAACTCACATTAAAGATATTTATGAGTTAATTGGAGCATGAGTGACAAATCCCAAGGTGTGGGCTGTCTGGTGGCTGTGGCTCTCAGAGTGGTGTGTTTGTGAGGTGTGAGTCTGGTACCTGGGGCTTTCCTCTCAGCAGTGTCCTCCGTGTGAGCCCCAAGGGTGACGCTGTTGCGGTTTGAGCGTGTCCTACGCGTGTGCCACCAGCTGCTCCTGGTGCCCGCAGCCCGGGCAGGAGGAGGTGACACGCTCACATTGCTGATCACTGACAGCCCACTCTGGGAGCACCAGCCCAGTTCTCTGCTTCCACCCTTGGGAATGGAACTAAACCTGTTAGAGCCAGGGTTAGAGCTGAGCAGAGAGCAGGGACGTGGAGACCAAACCAGGTTTATTCACAGGCTGCTCTGTTCCTGCCCCCAGCCATCGATTTGCAGCAGTCAGGTTGCTCTGCCCAAGTGAAGTTCTGTCTAATGAGTTTTGCTCGAAGCTGAAAATCCCAGAGGTGACCGAGCAGGCCAGGACGGTTGTATAAACACATTTTTATTTACAATAAAGTGATCTTTACATACTTCTGGATTAGACTGTGCATACCCCCTCTGGGCAATTCTTGTAAACTATACTCCTGTTTTGAATGTTAAACTTGTGTTTCTAAAGTTTAATTTTGAAATGTTGGGATTGTTCAGTTTATGTATTTGAACTACAATAAACCAACCCTTTTTATATATGGATTGTACAGGCCTAATCCCAATTTGTGTTGGATTTTGTTGGACTTGTGAATTTCTGAGTAAAGCAAATGACTGAAGTGATACTGCCTACATTCTTGGCTGTGCTGGGCAGAACAGGGCCTGTGGCACTGAGCAGTGTGGGGTCAGCATCTGGGCCAGGGGGGTGAGCAGAATGATTTTGCAGTTCAGCTCTTTTGTCTGGCAGTGCTTGCAGAGCTGGTTTCTTTCTGCTGGTAGTGTTTACACATGTCTCTTGCTTTTGGAGGAGGGCTGGGGAAGAAGTCCCTTCTTCCCTCATCCTGACAAGTGATTTCTTGTCAGCAGTTGGTGGTGGTGGCCAGGGCCAGGACTTGCAGGCTGAGCACCAAGAGCGAGGGGTCCTCTTGCTCAACACAGCCCAGTGGGAAGCTGTGTGTCTGTTATGGCTGGTTTAGAATATCGTGAACTTGTTCATTAAATAAGATGGCTATTAATTTTAATTGATCTGGTTTATGGAGACCAGATGTTCATAAAAAATTTTTTTTTTTGCTTATTCTGGGGATAAAACGATCATGCCCATATGCAGGGCTCCTGGCTGGGGGTGCTGCTGGTGGACCATGGAGCTGGTCCCCCCTGGCATCCCCTTAGGCAGAGTCCCCAGTTTCCCCAGAGGCAGGTGACAGTCTGTGGAATCCTCATCCAGAGAGAAGGTTGGATTTAAGGGATGCTGACATCTTCCCTAGCACCATTCCTGTGGCAGCCCAGGAGCTCCCCTGGCTGGCCCTCCCTCTGTGGCCAAGCCCTCAGAGCAGGGCAGAGAAAGAAAGCTTAAGAAAGGGAAAGAAACTCCACTTTTGAAAAAAGCTGAACTGAGTTCTGCCTTGTGGAGCAGCCAGATCCAGCAACCCAGAATGTGCTGTACACACGGAAGCAGAGCCAGGGCTGGGTTCCTCCTGCTCCAGTTGATTAAGGTCCTGCAGCTAATGTGGAGGTAAATGAGTGTCTGAGGAACATCTCCCTGACTGCACAGTCCGTGCCCTGCAGCTGCTAATTAAGGGCTGCTGTTTGAATTCATCACCAGCAGCAGCCCAGAATCAGGGCATGGACTGGGGCGGGGCTGGCAGCTCCTTCAGGGCTGGACCCAGTACCGAGGTTCCTGTGCACTGGGGCACCTGCAAGTGCTCCCACGCCCACATTACACAGTGCCCCACTGTCCTGCACCCTCAGGGGGACTGGGAATCCTCAGGGCCTTGGGGATCCCCTGCTCCCCCCTCTCAGCACAGCCCTGGGCACCCTCAGCCACCGCGGAGCCGCGTCCCCGCGCGAGGCACAACAGCACGGACTGCACACAGACACGTTTGGGACAACTTTACTTCTGACACCGCAGCGCAGGCTTTCCTTACACAACCAAAAAGGAGCATTTTCTTATAAAATGGTGCATTTACTTGCTATTTTATTTTACCATTTCATTAAAAAAAAAAAGTTACTCCTGAAAGCCATCCCTTGGAATAAATCCATAAGCCAGTGCACTTTGTTCTTCCCTTGGAATGGCTCCTCTGAAAGTGGCGTCGGGGGGGCCCCTGCCTCCAAGCAGCTCCTGGTTTTCCGTGCAGTCCATGAGCTCTGTGGGTGTGTAGCAGTTCCTTTCCCTGATCAGGGCGTGCCGTGATGCTCATGGTGCCTGCAGAGAGGCTGTCCCAGGGGACACCTGGCCTTGGTGACTCTGTCCGATCCCTGAAGGCCTTGGGTGCTGGGGGTGCCAGGTGTCCCCTCAGGAGGATGGCAGCAGGGTCACCCTTGGGGAGCCACTGCCAAAGTGATGGTGTTGAATTTTGTAATTGACTTCATTTGCTTCTTGCTGCAGGAGCAGTTTTCAGATTTACAGAAAATCCAGTCAATCTTTTTATTGAACAGTTGCTCAAGTAAAGAGGGACCTGACCAATCTGTAGAGTAGAAAGAGGCAGCCTCGCCATGCAAAGAGAAAGAGTTACCGGTTTTATTATTATTATCATTGTTATTATAATGTAGGACTGCAGACAGCCTCTCTCTGACACAGTCAGGGGCTAACAGCAATATACAGTTGGATTTTCTTTAGGTCATAAATTAGCAACTTATACTTTATCTTAAAAAATTGAATAAATAAATAAATTAATTAAAAAAGAGAGAAAGAGAGAGAGAAAGAGAGAGAGACAGTTAGTCACAACATGCAAGAGCTCACAACAGAATGAGAAAAATGACCAAAGCAAAGCCCAGAACTGCAGCAGAGCCCAGGGTTGGTTTGGTTTGCGATCAATGCAGGTCAGAAGCATCATTTATAAAGGTATTTCATATACCAAAGAAGGCACCACAGTATCTACAAAGCCAAATCCTCAGGAGGGTTCTGGGGCTGGGGGGCAACCTGGCTGGAGCAGACACATCTGGAGGTGCAGCACGCCCCCCCTGCCCCTTAAGCTTGTCCATTGCAAAACTGAACTTCTCCATTTTACGTTTGGTTTTGCTGTCTCTGTTAGTAAAACAAAATAATTGTAATAAAAAGACAAATGTGGAAAATGGCAAAGGGAGGCCACATTCCAATCTTCCACACAACAGGTGGAATATTTCTGGGATCAGGTTTAAAGCAATTGGAGTGGGACCACTGCCACCAGAGCTGGCCAGAGCCCATGGTGTGTTACCCCATCAATCCCCTCCCTGCTGACAGCCCCCTCCACATCACCTCCTCAGCCATTGGCTGCTGCCACCCCAGCACTGCCTGGGGACAGGGGACAGCCGGGCCTGACATCCTCACACTGCCCTGTAAGAAGTCTCAGCTCTCCCTGTGTAAATCTGGTGTCGGGGGTGCCCCCAGTGGCCCCTGGGCCAGAGTGCCCCAGTGCTCCTCTGCACAACCGCGATCTGCAGAGCAGGAACTGAACAAAGAACTGGAAGGAAAGGAAAAGAAGAAAGAAAGAAAGCAAGAAAGAAAGTAAGAAAGAAAGAAAGCAAGAAAGAAAGAAAGAAAGGAAGGAAGGAAGGAAGGGAAAGGAAAAGGAACAGTTGAAATGTGTTTACTGGTATCAGTACATGAGACTCCTAAAGAAGACCTGGTCCTCCTAGTTAACCTTGTCCTGGAATATGTACAGGTTGTTCGTGGCTGCCACAGCGATGATGTTCTCGGAGGGGTGCCAAGCTGTGTGCAGGATCTTTTTGCTAAAGTCCAGACTGTCCACACTGATCTCGTCTTTCCTGCGCTTTCCACCCACGCAGACCTTGCGGGGCTTGAGGATGGCACGGGGTTTGCTGTTCTCCCGCGACGCCTCCAGCGTCACGTCACGCTTGGTGTTGCGGTCGAACATGCGGAAGAAGTTGTTGTAGGAGCCGGTCATGATGACACTGCAACGGGGAAGGACAGGTGATTTTCACACCTTTTCAGAGGCAAACTGCTGGTGACCAGAGCAAGACTGAACATTCAGAGGCATAATGAGATTTGGGTAAGCGTTGGAATTTGTCTTGGGCCCAGTTCTGCTTTGTCATCTCACTGATGGCTCAGACAAAACCATGACAGCCCTGCCAGGGGCTCACACACTTCCTGCCACCTAGCTTGGTGTAAGTCACACCCAGTGCTCATTATCCCCAGATTCTGGCAATCTGAAGCTAAACCCATCACCACCTTTCTCCAGCAGCGGGTGACAGAGAGGTGGGACTGATTCTGTCCAGGAGAGAGTGGGACTCTCAGACATCCCCACCTGCGCACAGGCTGCAGGTGGAGGTGGTTCCTGCTGCACCTGCCCAGACCCCACACCCAGCCAAAGGCCAGGGAAGGGGCTGCCAAGGGGCCACAGAGCCTTGTGCCAAACCAAAGCCAGCGTCCTGGGGCTGCAGGCAGGCACAGCAGCACGTGCTGCTCACCTGTCAGACCCGTTCCAGACGCACTCAAACTTGTCGAAGATGCAGTCGTTCTCGTAGAGCGAGCACAGCTTGCTCCGCAGGTAGTCGTGGACCTGTGGGCGGGAGGGACAGGATGAGCCCCACAGTGGCCACACAGCCCAGGGACTGGCACACTCAGCCTGGCCCACAGGGTGTGCCCCACACTCGCCACAGCCCAGCTGGCAGCGTTGGGCACTGCCTGGCGTCCTGTGCCCACCCGCAGCCACACTCTGCACACGCTTGGGCACCCCAGGCAGTGCCAGGGGACATCCCCTGGCAAAGGGTGACAGTGACAGGGCCACTGCTCTGCACAAGGCCTCCCACGTGGCTCTCCCAGCTGCCAGTGCCTGAGCTTTCCCTCCTCACCCACCCCCAGCCTGGGGACACGGTGACAACTCCCCAGGCCACTTGAGCCCACATTTAAGCGCTCTGCTTTCCACCATCTACGGGCATAAAGCTCCCACACAACGGGTGCATTCCTGCCCCTCCTGCCACTGGCCCAGAGTGTGGCTCAGGAAGGAACTCTGGGTGCCCCACTGCTGCATGCACCTGGCTGTGCCACGCTCACCTGGTAGGTCTCAATGGGTCGGTTCTCCATGTTCAGGTCCCACACCTTGACAGTGAGGTAGTCCCGGGTCATGATGTACCTTCCACTGTGGCTGAATTTGACATCAGAGATGGAGGAGATGATCTCAGAAAAAAATGACCGGTTACTTGGGTCCTCAGGCTCTTCAAAAACTGTGCAGGAGGAAAGAACAAGCCCCAGCATAAGCTGAGGGAGGAGCTCCCTGATCTCAGGCCAGGGAACTGCCACCCTGTCCTGGCACCACAGGAAGCTTCTGGGAGAGCACTTGCATGATGCTGTACCCAGCACCCACACGTGCTTATGTTTATCACCCCCCCACCAAGTCCTGGAGCTCCACTATAGTGGGAAGAATGTCTGAAGTGCCCATATAATGATCTCTACAATGCAGAAAAGGCACTGCCCACAGCAGGACGCAGAGCTGCGGCCTTTCACCACCAGCAGAAACCTGGAGGCTTTTTTCATATAAAAAGTGATAGCAACAAGAAAAAACAAAGAGCTCAAGCAGGTAGAAAGCAGCTGAACCCAGGACATGTCTCTGTTGCTCACAGCCCGTCAGTCATGATGCCCTGGTCTCCCTGTGAGGGCTCTGTCCCTGGGTGCCTCTGGGACTGGGCAGCAGGGCCATGGCCACAGCTCTGCTGGGGGACGTGTGGCCCCTGCTCCGTGCCTGCACTGGCAGCAGCAGGGGCTCTGCTGGCACCAGGCTCCCAGCACAGAGGCAGGGCCATGACTGGGCTCCCAGCACACTCAGACAGGGAGATGGCAGGATGGGGATGGGGCTCCCAGCACACACACACACACACACACACACACACACACACACACACACAGGAGATGCCAGGATGTGGGTCCCAGCGCACAGCTGATACTGCCCAGTCCCTGAGTGTGTCTGTGACCCAAAGCCAGTGGCTGGGCAGGGCTGGGGCTCAGGCCAGCTATTTTTGCTTTGGGCTGAAGGCTTTTGTGTGGCTTTGCTCCTGCTGCAGAAGCAGATCTGGGCTGCTGAGCTCATGGAAAGGATTTCTGAGCACTAATTCCCTCTTACACAACAAACCTCCTTTCTCTGGCACTGAGAGGTGCTGCCCTGCCCGCACCAGCTCCTCCCGCAGCTCCCCGGGGAGCAGGTGAGCCCCGAGGCGGCCCTGAGGGCGAGCGGCCATGGGGACACCGGGGGAAGGCAATGGGGCGCTAGGGCAGGGCCCAGCCCGGGGGCTCTGCAGTCCCTTTCCTGCCCCTTTCCCGCGAGGGCCTTGGCGCTCACTCACACTTGGCGTGGCGGTCGCAGAGCGCCGCGGTGCGCATGTCGCACAGGCGGATGGTGCCCTTGCTGCTGCTGTACACGAAGGTGTTGCAGTGGTGCGGGTGGAACTCGGCCGCCGTGATCACCTCCGTCAGCTCCTCCATGTTGGCTGGCTTGATGTCCACGATGTCTGGCAGGGCCAGTCAAGGAGCCCACGAGCCCAGCCCAGACCCTGCCGATGTCCCTGGGCACCGGGGCCTCCCCTCACCCATGCAAACCGCGTGCTCTGGGCAGGCACCACCATCACAGGGCAAACCTGCAGCACAGAGTGGGCCCAGCCACCCCAGCAGGGGAAGGCCAAGATCCAGCTGGGAACCACAGCCTGGAGACCCTCTGTGGCACATGAGACCTGATCTGCCCACCCATGCCAGGCCTCAGTAAATGTCTTTTAGTGCAACATTCTGCCATGGTGAGTAACCATACTGAAAACAGCAATGGCAGCAAAGCCTGGGGCACAACAACCAACAGAAAACTCCTATCTAAGTCCCTTGGGCCAGGAGAACTCCCTGAGGTTTGTCACAGATTTAGTACTGCTCACCCTCATCCTTGCAAATAAGCAGGCACCACAGCCCTACTCTCCTGCAGCTGCTCAGAGCTCCCATAGCCACATGCCTGTGACTGCCAAAATCCTCTCCATCTGCCTAAATCATGCCCCAGGGATTTCTCAGCAGGAAACACCATATAAACACCATCAATGATTCGTGCCCTGTTTATTATTTCCAGTGTGGCTGTTACAAGCGTGACTGTCACAACCTCATTTGTAGAGCAGTGACTGGCAGCCTGTCACCTGCTGCAGGGTGCAATGGGACCACACCATCCCTGCTTCCATCTTCCCCAAGGCATCTGTCTCCTCCATCACCTGCAGACCACCCCCCTCTGCCTGCCCCACCAGACCCTGCAGGCAATTCAGAAATGTGTCACCCACACATTGACAGCAGCAGTGGAGGAGCTGCAGCCCTGCCTGCTCTGTCCCCATCCCAGAGGCATGGGCACAGCCCGGCTGTTTCCCCTGGGGCTGCACCTCACTGGTACCCAGAGCCATCCCCAGAGCCACACACACCAAAGGATACTAAAACTTTGATTTGTGATTTCAAAGTTCCACAGGTTTATCCTCAGGTCATCCGCTGACATGTAGGTCTCGTAGTCGCTGTTGACGGAGATGGAGTTGATGTGGTAGGTGTGTGCGTTGGCAAACACCCTCCGGGGAGTGGCCTCCACCATCAGGTCCATGGGCCGCAGCACAGGCACCTGCAGGGTGAGGAGAGAGCGTCAGCAGCCAGGGACAGGCTCCAGCCAGCACCTGGCACAGGGGATGGCCCCACAGGGTCCCTCTGAGCTCTGGCTGCCAGGGCTTCTATCCACTCACTCCCAACAGGCTCCTCCCGGGAAAACTAATGCCTTCCCACATGTATGACAGAAGGACAAGCAGACCCAAAAGCCATCTGATTTTGAGAGAGGCTCCAGGATGGTTAGAGCACAGTGAAGCAGTGAGAGCCCAGTAAACCAGGCTCTGATCTTGCTGCAGCAACTGTTCCAGCTCTGAAACAAAAAAACAACCAAAGAACCTCTTCTACCTCATTTTGTCACTGTTAGCCAGGATCTGAAATTCCTGGAGCATTTCTGACAGAAATACCTTGCTTGACAGAGCCAGGCCAGCACGTTTTTTCTTTAAACGTTTTTGCATTTGTCTCACAGTGAAGTGATGGAGACAAGAGATGAGAAGGGACAGAGGGAAGGACCAGGAACAGAGCTGTGGGTGTTTGCCTTTAGATAAATCAGCATAACCCACTGAGGAGGGGGGAGATGCAGAGGGGACCATGTGTGTGAGAAGTGGGGTCAGTGATAACTTTGGACACAGTGCTCTGGAGGCACTCAGTACACCAGGAATGGGCCAGCCCATGCTCCTGCTCACCAGTGAGGTGTTTCCTCCAGCTGCTCCATTTCTTGTATTGTGTGAGTGCTGCCTGAAGAGATTCCCTTGGCTGCAGAGGTGGGGAGGGGAGTGACAGCCAGCTCGAGTGACACGAGAGCTCTGGTGCTGCCTGCAGCTAATTGCACCTGACACGGGCAATGAGGCATCATCTGCACTGCCAGACCCTGCTCAGGCAGCTGGGACGGGGGACAGGGACCACGGGGAGCACGGGGAGCACGGGGAGCATGGGGAGCACAGGGAGCACGGGGAGCACAGGGAGCACGGGGAGCACAGGGCCTGGCTGTCAGTGCACTAGTGCAGCATGGGGGTTGTGCAGAGAGGAAGGGTTCAGTGACTGCCCTGGGCCAGCCTGGGCATGCAAACAAGCCCAGCGAGGGCTTGGGCAGTGGATTCTGCTCAGTGAGATGGCTCTGTGGCCAGCACAGCTCGCAGCCACACCCTGGGCTAGCTCCTGTCCCCGGGCCAGGCTGACACCCAGACTGGCACCTGCGGTTCCCGGTGCCCCAGCACAATTCCCTGCTCATTCCTACTTTGCAGTCACTCTCAACCTTAAGCCAAGAACATTCTCCACACATTACTTCAGAGCCAAGTCCTGGGGAGACTTTTTTTATGTCTGGGACTTGGCCTGTCAGCAGGTAAAGCCCCACAAGAGGGACAAACCTGGTTATACATGAGTGGTTTGCTGAAGTGGGGATTTTTATCTGCTACAGTGGCAAGAATCTGCACAGAAATATGGAAACCAGTGTGCCCACATGCTGCAAACTCCTGCTTAAGGGGATCAGCAAGGAGGATTTAACCCCGAAAGCACTGAAACTTTGAGGCAGGAGCAGTCAGGAATTTGCGGGGAGCAGACAGTGAGCTCCTTCCCCAGCAGCAGCACAGGGGACCCTGCCTTGGGACAGCCAAGGGGAGCAGCTGCCCAGCCAGGCCTCAGCAACAGTCGAGACACCAATGGGACAGTGTGACACCAACTGGAACTGGGTCTTGTGGTTTTTTGAAGCAGGCACAGGCCAAATGAACTTCTGCATACCTCAGCCAGATCAATCAGCACTGCCAGAACAACCCTGAACAGCAGAGACCTCCTGGTGCACGCCTCTCCAGCTCCAGAGCCCACCTCAGGACAGGCTCTGGTGTCACACGCACCCATTATTAAATGGTAATTCAGTTTAACAAAGCGCATGAAGTACGCAGAAATACTGTGTCAAAGAAAATAAAACACTAATAAATTCAGTTACTTTCTGTTTTCAGGAAGGGGGGCAATGCCAGTCACTTGTCATTTAAAACAACTTAAGTCTTAATTTTGATTCCTGCTTTTAGCAGGTACCCCATGCCTGCCACTCCCTCCAAGCACACCTGTGCAGATACAGCAGGACACACATTCCTCTCTGCTGAGGGCTGAGCAGGGGCAGTGCCGGGCAGCACAGCAGCAGTGCCAGGCCAGCACAGCCCCTGCTCCTCACCAGCACAGCTCAGCGAGCTCCACAGGATTTGCTCAGGGGGATTAGCCAAGCTGAAGCTCGGATTGACCCCAGCCTTGAGTCCCCGAGAGGGAAGCTGTAATCCGGTCCCTGGCAAATCAGGGAGCAGGGAAGTGCCCAGGGATAAATCCAGTGAGTTTTCCACCTGCCCCAGCTCCTCCAGGCACACCCCCCAGAATTCATTTCCTACCTACATCAGTTACATTATGTGACCGCCCAATGCCACCTCAAGCTTAGCATTTTGCAGACAAAATGAGCATCAAACACTGTTTTCATGGCAGAGTTCACAGTATGAAGTGACAACAGAATTGTGTCACATTTGACCTGCCCTGTGACATGCAGAAGGGACCTTCCTGCAGCAGGACAAAGCTGCTGCCTCACTGCTCATCCATGCAGCTGATGGAGCTGCTGCTTCCATCTCTGGGCCCTGCCTTGTCACTGAAATGCTCTGCAGAATGTGCACAAGGAGAAGAGGCAGAAAGGCAGCAGCAGCACAGCCAACCCCCTCCAAGGCATCTCCCATCCCAGCCACACTGGGACTGTCCCTGCCTGCATATGGAACACAACCCAAACAGGGGAATCAGATGCAGCGGGGCATGGCACAGCCTCCCTGGGAAACTGCACAGGGGCCAAGAAATCTGAGTGCTTCCCCAAAATGGAGACACAAACCAGGATTTATCATGGAATTTGCTGGAACTGCGAGAGTGAAGTGGCAGCTCTCAGAGAGGGCTCTGTGACAGCCACGAACATGAAGGAACAGGCACAGAACAGGCACAGGCTGCAGCAAGCACCCACAGCACCCAGCACCTGCCCCTGGGACAGGGGCACTGGGGCTCTCACCCCAGCCTGCCCTGTCCTGGGAGCTGCCAAAGCCAACACATCCCCTCTTGGAAAGGTTTGAGCCCTGGATATCACTTGTTAATTATCTCCTAGCACGTCCCAAGGCTCAGGTACTGTGAGTGGTGCTCGGGAGCACACCAAGGCACTCACACAAGGGGCTGCAGCTATTAGACTGGGGGCAATGCAAATAACCAGAGCTCTTCTGATGACAGCAAACACCTCACTACACAGCCTGAGCAGAGTTAAATATTCCTTTTGCACTGTGTGGGTTAGAAATTCCTCAGAGGATGATGCTCATCAAGTGCATTTAAACCATTTAGCCAAATGGATGAGAAATTATGGCAGCAAAGTGCATTAAAACCCTTTTTTCACTTATCTGTGGTTGAAAATTAAACTATGGATGGATGTGGCTTTAATTTAAAACATACCCATCACAGGACAATTACACATCAGATTTACACCAAGCTGCAGCAAAGGGTTACAGCTATTGTAAATATCTGTCTAAGTAAAATCATCAAAACATTAGATAAAAGAGGGCTGGTGGAAGACTCCTCAATCTTCTGTCCTCAGGGACCAGGGGCACTGCCTAGCAGGTCCCAATAAGCATCACACCAACACTTGAAACGTGTTTGCCCTCCCAGTGCCCGGCGCCTCCGCCAGCCACTCACCAGGGCAGAATTCCCTGGGTAGGAACCCAGGAGTGCCTGACCCCAGAGCAGTGGCAGACCCCAAACAGCAGCTCCTGCAGGCACACAGCGCTGAGCTGCTGCCAGGAGTGCATGGCTGAGAGTAAAGCAGAGGCTGAAGCTTTGGCGGCAGTGAGTGGACTCCAACCCTGTTTGGTTCTCTGATATTTCAGTATGACTTTCTACACGGGAGAGAGAAATCCCAGGGCCTTCCCAGTGTGTTTGACCAGAGAAGGAAGCACCACCTGGGATAACACCCTTAACACTGCTGCCTTTCAAATCCTGCCTCCCAGCCTGCCAAGGGCTGACAGCCCCTGCTCTGACAGCCAGGCACTGAGCAAACCTCTCCAACAGGCTGTCAGATATCACCAGGTTAGGCTGGAAATGCTGCCTGAAACATAACAGCAGATACACATCTACATGAAATGAATGCTCTCTTGTTCTGTAAAGAAAAACGCTGCCAGTCACCAGGAGCAGCCCTGTACAGAAACAAGAATTAACTCCTGCCCAGGGTTCTCAGTGGCTTCATGCACAATGGAGCTGGGACCCATAAAGTGAGGTAAGCACAATCGTAGTAATAATTTCATATGTATAAATATAAAATCCACAAGTACTCAAAAAGCAAATTCTGACAGGGTGTTAATAAATTACAAGCTGGTCTGGTCTGATTAAGGTCATGACCAGGAGGAAAACTCATTTGGAGGAAGCACTTCTGCTCCTACAGCAGCAGCTCCATTTGGGAATGCTCCAAGCTGGGAGAGCTTCTGCCCTGCCTCCTCACTGGGATGGGCCCAGCCCCTAGGGCAGCACAGCACACTGTGGCACTGGGCACCAGACAGGGGACACACATGGCACTGGCAGCACCTCTGCCCAGCACCAGCACAGCCCAGACACCCCTGGCAGCTCCCTCGTCCACTGCCCTGCCCGTGCACTGGCCACAGCACCGGCCCCGGGTGCCAGGATGGCCTTGGACACCACCCGAGCATGGCACAGGGGCACTGCAGGTCCCAGGGCACACAGGGGACACGGCACACAGGGGACATGGCACATGGGGGACACGGCACACAGGGGACACGGCACACAGGGGACACGGCACACAGGGGACATGGCACATGGGGGACATGGCACACAGGGGACACAGCACACAGGGGACACGGCACACAGGGGACACGGCACTGCAGGTCCCAGGGCACACAGGGGACACGGCACACAGGGGACATGGCACACAGGGGACACGGCACACAGGGGACACGGCACTGCAGGTCCCAGGGCACACAGGGGACACGGCACACAGGGGACACGGCACATGGGGGACATGGCACACAGGGGACACGGCACACAGGGGACACAGCACTGCAGGTCCCAGGGCACACAGGGGACATGGCACACATGCCATGGCACACAGGTCCCAGGGCATGCAGGTGGCACCAGCAGCAATTGTCATCCAAGGCCCCACATCCTCAGCCACCCTGGCCCCCACACTCACCCGCAGCACGGTGATCATGGAGGGGTCTCGCAGTCGGCCATCCTCGTCCTTGAGGTTGTATCCCTCCGGTCTCTTGTCCCGCTCGCTGACCTTCCATAGCTTCACAGTCTTATCTGGGGAGGAGCAGGGAGAGCATCAAGGCAGCTGCTCCCTGAGCCACCCACTGGTGGACACACCAAGGCTGGAAAAACCTCCCGTGCCCAAAGTGCCACTGCTGGACGTGGTGATAGAGGCACCCGTGCCCACAGCAGGCTGCTGGTGCAGAGCCTGCACAGGAACAAAGCTGTGCAGGGCACCCTGCCCTGGGCACGCCCCTGAGCCATGGCAGGGCGTCTGTGGCTCACCCGGGGTCACTCTGACCTTCCCCACGCAGCACTCACAGGACTGAGGGCAGCTCCCAGCCTCCCTGCCTCCTCCCAGCGCCTGTGCCACAGAGCCCCCGTGAAAGAGCACCAGGAACACGTGGGGTTACTCTGAATAACGGTGTTTTCTTTGCTCCCTCCTGGCAGGGACTCCATCCATAGTTTATCATCACTTCCACCAGGTTTCATACAAAACCCAATCATCCATCTTCATTTTCTCTCTTACACTCCAAAGCATTGCCAATTAATTTTGTTTTTATTAACATGCGCTATTTGGGGGGGGGGGGTCACTATAAAATGTTAGTGCAACAGTAAGAACAAAAAGAAATAGAATAACACAGAAGTATTTCCAAACTAATGTTTTGATAACCTGCCTGCATGTGGAACACAACCCAAATGGAAGGTGTAAATCCCTGTTAATCAAAAAACTATTTAAAAACTCAATTAACAGAACATTATGCTTTATAATTAATCTTCATTTCATTTCAATGATTCTCCCCCAAATGAGTTTAATAAGTCTTTGAATTTTATTACAATGATCAATAGAGTCAATTCTATAACACAAAGTAAGTTGGTTATGGAATATAATTAGACCCCCTCCCTTTCCCCTGAAGTAATTAAGTCACATCCATCTTAAGGTTCCATTCATCCCAAGTAATATTCCTAGATCCCCATGATATTTATCAGAACATAACATGGAACTGCTGAGCCCAACATGACTGCAAATTGAAACTAAACACCTGCAGTTTGTCTTAAAAAAAAAAATAAATTCCCAGGATCCTGAGAATAAAAACTACAAGTTGTCAGGGCAGAAGCCTCCCTCTGTCCCTCAAAGGGAGGGGCTGTGTGAAATACACCTGGTGCACAGGGACTGAGCTCTGCCAGACCCATTCCCCCAGGACACCCTGCAGGTGCTACCCTGCAGGGAGAGTTTTCAATGGCAATTTCCCCGAGTAAACAGCACAGAGAGGACCACAGCTGGCAGAGGGAGCCCTGAGAGGGCAGCATGGCCACGCACCGTTGGTGGAGAGCAGGAAGTACGCCGCATTCTGCTGCGGCAGCCATCGGATCTTGTTGATCTTCTCCTCAATTTCCAGGCTCTTCAGGTAATCGAACTCGGGCTCGTGGCTCTGGAAGGTGCTGTAGACATTGTACTCTCCCCTGCGGTGGGGCTGGTTCTTGCTCTGCAGGGACAGGGAGGAGGAAGGCGCTGGCAGCAGCTCAGGGGCTCCGGGCTGGGGGCAGCGAGTGCAGGGCTGAGTGCCCGGGCAGAGCCTGGCTGGCACCACAGCTGCAGGTGTGCTTGGAGGGAAGGGAGCAGGAATGGAGAGGAAATGCAGAGGGAATGGCATGGAAACAGAGAGGGAACGAGAGGGAATGAAACAGAAACAGAGCAAGAATGGAGAGGAAATGGAGAGGGAATGGAGTGGAAACAGAGAGGGAACGAGAGGGAATGAAACAGAAACAGAGCAAGAATGGAGTGGCAATGGAGAGGAAACAGAATGGGAACACAGTGGGAATGGAGAAGAAATGGAGAGGGAATGGAGTGGAAACAGAGAGGGAATGCAGAGGGAACATGCCAGGGATGGATCCCACCCCACTGCCTGTCCCTGGTAAACGGCTGGGACCGAGTGCCAGCTCCTGCCAGGTGCTGAACCCAGCACTGGAGAGCTGCTGGCAGCAGCCACAAGTACTAGGATGGGCAGCCTTGGTTTGGGTGGGTGGGTGAAGCCCCACATGTCCCCTTCAACAGGAGCTGAGTGGATAAATTCAGAATGATGCTGGAGGCCCAAAGTTCAGGAAAAGCAGTAGAATAATGAAATGAGAGTAAAAGGAGAAATGAACTAGTGCTGGAAAGGCTGATGAGGTGTCTGCACATGTGATGGTTAACCACTGAGTTCTCTTCAGTGTATGTAGAAATAATTTTAAAGCCTTAACTTTGAGAAAAATGTAAAACCATCATCAGACAATGGCCTGTCTCATGCCCAGGTCTGATGCATTCTCCTTCCAGCACAGCTGAGGACAGGTCCCACTGACTCAGAGCAGAGCAGCTAACAGGGACAGCTCTGGAAATGGTGGGGCCATCCCAGGTGGCAGGTGCAGGGCCATGCTGAGGGCCAAACACACACTTCTCCAGCAGGCACAACCTCCAGCTTCCAACAAAGCATTTGCTAGCACTTCCTGAGCAAAGTTTTGAAAGGGAAACTAATGTTGCATCCATCTACACTTTCCAGAATTTTGGTGGTAGGAGGGGTTCGTGGGGTGGGCGCTGGTCACACGCCCAGATGTGCTGCCTGCCCCCTGTTACACCTGGAGCAGAAGAATGCAGGCAATGTGATCTTTGGAAGGTGTTTGGCAGGAGGGAATCTGGCCCTGCTGATGTTAATGGCTCCTTCTCAGTTTGTGTTATGCCAGGAGAGCCCTGAGC
The DNA here is from genome assembly GCF_051311805.1 of Agelaius phoeniceus. Classification (NCBI taxonomy): domain Eukaryota; kingdom Metazoa; phylum Chordata; class Aves; order Passeriformes; family Icteridae; genus Agelaius; species Agelaius phoeniceus. The sequence goes on along the minus strand of NC_135279.1, from coordinate 342,091 downwards.
TCAGGAGTGACACAGGCGGATTAGGGAGCAGCAGGACACTTCACTGGAAAGGGTAAAAGGGGCATTCTGCATTCACTGGCACTCACCTCCTGCTCACGCTGAAATATCACAACCCGGCCCCCCTTGTCCCCTGTGGCCAGCAGCTCTCCAGTGTGGTTGAACTCAACTGTGGAGATGATGTCAGCTGGTAAAGAGAAGACAAAGACAATTTAAGTAACTGCTTTCCACAGGCATCCAGGGAGCACCATGCCCTGCACAGCGACATGCCTGGTTGGTACCCTGTGGCATCTCCATAAATCCCTGTTTTCCTACCATCTTCAACACTAAATGGGCTTGGCATTTAGGGCCCTGGCCTGTGCCCCAGCCCTGGTTCCAGAGGGATTTCCAGGTGCTGTGCCTGTGCTAAATGCAGCCTGAGCACTGCTGTCAGCAGCAGGGGCCAGGGCTGGGCAGCACAGCATGGCACAGCATGGCACAGCACAGCATGGCACAGCAGAGAATGGCACAGCATGGCACAGCACAGCATGGCACAGCACGGCACAGCACGGCACAGCATGGCACAGCATGGCACAGCATGGCACAGCACAGCACGGCATGGCATGGCACGGCATGGCACGGCACGGCACGGCATGGCACAGCACGGCATGGCACAGCACGGCATGGCACGGCACGGCACGGCACGGCACGGCACGGCACGGCACGGCATGGCACAGCACGGCACAGCATGGCACGGCACAGCACAGCATGTCATGGCACAGCATGGCACGGCATGGCACGGCACAGCACAGCATGGCACAGCACAGCACAGCATGGCACGGCACAGCATGGCACGGCACAGCACAGCATGTCATGGCACAGCATGGCATGGCATGGCACGGCACAGCACAGCATGGCACAGCATGGCACGGCATGGCACGGCACAGCACAGCACAGCATGGCACAGCATGGCACGGCACGGCACAGCATGGCACAACATGGCACAGCATGGCACGGCACGGCACGGCACGGCACAGCATGGCACAGCACAGCATGGCACAGCATGGCACAGCACAGCATGGCACAGCATGGCATGGCATGGCACAGCATGGCACAGCACAGCATGGCACAGCACAGCACGGCACAGCAGGCTCCCCTCACACCCTGGGGGGCTGCCCACACCATTTGGGGTGGCACAGTCACTCCTGGGACCTGGGGAGGGCCTGGTGCCAGCGGTGCCCCAGCATCTCACCTCAGCCCCGGGCCTCTGGGCAGAGCTTGCTGCCCCTGCCCCGGTGCCACCCTCTGCCTGGCCGGTGCTTTGCCCTCACCCTCACACAGAGGGAGCAGACAAATAAAGGCACCTTTGTCCTCTGTCCCCGAGCCTCTCAGGTAGAACAGCTCAGGTGACCACGTCTACATCGCTGCTTTCCCCTGCACTTTGCTGAACCTCCAAGGTAAATTAAGGTGGTGCCTTTCAGCCCTCCATCAGCTGAGAAGCCACTGCACTCACACCGCTGCCCTTCCCCACAAACCAGGTACCATCTCCAGGGTCTGGGCTTGGTGGCAGAAGCCAGGGGACACACAGAGACCTGTAACTGCTTTAATCTGCATGTTTACCCTCGAGGCAACGCAGGCAGAGCTGCTAATGATTGGATTTATTTGGCCTATTTTTAGAAGAATGTCAGAGGTTAATTCCACAGCAATTACTGCCCAACTGGTGCTCACCCACTGCCTGGGGAGCCAGGCTGTGGCAGCACGAGGCTGGGAACTGGAAGAATGACTGCAGCCTTGGAGCCTCAGCACCGGGGCAGGATGGATCCTGCAATGAACAGCACTCGGCCATGACAGCTGCCAGCTCGCTGCTGCCTTTGCACTGCCTGCCCTTCTCACTCCTGCAGAGCAGCACCGGCAGGGCTGCAGCCCTGGCTCAGGGGCAGGGCTGGGTGCTGGCCACGGGTCAAACACTGGCCGTGCTCCCAGGCCATGGCACTGCCCAGGCTGCGGCCACCAGCACTCACAACTGCTCTGGTCCCTCCTGTGCGTTAGCTCTGGTGTGTGCCAGCAGAGAAAGCCTCAGAAACACAGCCTGAGCTGTCCCCTCTCCCTCTCCAGGAGTTCTATCCCAGATACAGACTAGAAAGCTACCTCAGCAAACGAGAAAAGACAAAATGCAGCAAGTGGCCCAAGCTCCTGGTGCAGCTCAAACACCACTGAGGGTTTGCCTTCCAGGATGCCAGCCCAAACACCAAACCCACACCCCTTGCTGCAGCATCACCCAGACAGGGCCCCTGAGAGCCCCCTCACACCCATGGGCTCCCCCAGAACAGCACCTGTGTGCCCCAGACAGCATCCCAGCTGAGCTGGAGACCTCTGTGTCTGGCACCAAGTCTGCTCAGCAGCCCCAGCTCAGCCCTGGCTCTCACAGAGGTTTCAGTGCTGCAGCAGGTGACCCCACCCTGGAGAGCATCGCTGTGCAGCCACGGGCTGAGCTGGTGTCCCAGGTGTCCCCAGGTGTCCCCAGGGTGTCACGGGGATGGCACTGGGAACAGGATGGGAGCAGCTGCTCCAGCAGCAGCCAGGGCACTCAGTGGCTGTGACTGGGCAGTGCTAACGTGCACCTCATAATGGGACATGCTGCTTCCTTCTAAAATTACTCAATTGAAAATGTACCTGTTTTGCTCTATTTAATCCTCTCCATTACCAGCTGCCAGTTTTAGGTCATTCCCCTTTCAATGAATTAAAAATAACTTTGTGTGCTGCAGTGAGGAGTTTTTCAGACATGATCTAATGCACCAGCCTGCGAGCAGGGCTGTGGTCTGACACCAGGGCCAGGCACCACGGACACCCTTGTGCCCCCCAGCCCAGCCCCATTTACACACTGCCCCCACAGAGAAGGGGCTTTCATGCCACAGATCCCCCAGACCTGCTGCTGGCTCATGCCCATCATCAGGACTTCAGACAAGGATACCAACAGAGCCTGCCTAACTACACCTTTCATGTGTTAAAAAAATACCCTAAATATTCAAAAACCCTCTTGTGAGTAGAAGTATCCAAGCCAAGCCCAAACCCACCCCAGCTGACAGAAGCATCATTCCCCCAGCACCCATGGTCTGGGCACTGGCTCTTTCCCTGGTGTGTCTGGGCAGTAGCAGCAGCCTGGCACAGCAGAACATCCTGAGGGCAGCTGGGGGAGTCCCATGGAGGTGCCAGCTCAGGAGTGGCAGCAGCTCCTTTCCAGAGGTGCCTCTGAACAGACCAGAGGTCGGTCATGGTGCTGCACACCCCACCCGCTGCCCTCGAGGGACAGACAGGGTGGTCACCAATGAAAATGCACAAAATGCACATGCATTCCTGTTGAGGTGATCAATAATTTATGCCCATTTCTCTTAAGGTTCCTTCAGCAGTTTTGTGACAACAGAAAGGAAAAAACCTTGCCTCTTTTTTGCTTTTTCATTTCCTTCATCACCTCCTACACACTCAGTGCCCCAATGCGGGAATTTAAAGCAAACAGTTTCCATGGAGACCCAGCCCGCCATCCTCCCTCCCCTCCCATCCTCCCTTCCCTCGGCATCTCTGAGCCTTCATCCTCTCATGCTAAAAATATCCAAGATGGGATTTGATTTCCGCCGTAGCGATACAGTTTTATCAGAAAAATGGCAAATTTACAACACACCCCCCTCCCCCTCTCGCAGCGTGGAGGAAGGCATGCTCTCTGCCAGGAGCAGGGAATGAATCTGTTATTAAAAAGAAAGAAGATAAACTAGGGAAGCTGCAGTCGGTGCTGAGCCCTGGATCCCTGGAGCAGCCTGGTCTGAAGCAGGGAGCTGCCCACACTGCACCCCTCTCCTTCTGCCCACCAGGGCAGGGGCCTGGGGCTGCCATCCCTGCTCCTGGAGCATCCCCAGCATTGCCCTCCTCCCAAAGCATTCCAGGCACATCATCCCTGCTCCTGGCACATCCCATCGGCTCCAGCTGCAGCAGCAGCTCCATGCAGAAGGGCCCTGGTCCCACCTATCCTGGTGGGGAGGCCACAGGGCACACAGACAGCACACCTGTGCCAGGAGCACGTGGCCCCAGCAGGCACAGGGTGGTGCCCCTGGCCCCAGCAGCGCAGCCGCTCCGTGGTGGCAGGGACACCCCTGGGCTCAAACCCCTTCAGAGGGTGCCCCCAGCCCCCAGGCTGTGCCTGCTCTCCCAGGGGAACCTGCCTCCTCTGGGAAAGAGTGAGGGGCAGGGCTGTGACCACACAGAGCCATGGAACCATTCAGGTGGGAAAACCCTCTGAAATTGAATCCAGCCATTCCCCCAGCACTGCCAAGGTCACCACTAGCCCATGTCCCCAAGTGTGACATCTACACATCTGTTACATCCCTCTAGGGATGGTGACTCCATCACTGCCGCCTGTGCCAGGGCTGCTCAGCCCTTTCAGGAAGGGAAGTTTTCCTAATATCCAAACTAAACTTCCCTTGGTACCACCAGAACCCATTCCCTCTGCTCCTGTCCCTGTTCCCTGGAGCACAGCCCGGCCCCCCTGGCTGTCCCCTCCTGGCAGGAGCTGTGCAGAGCCACAAGGGCCCCCTGAGCCTCCTTTGCTCCAGGCTGAGCCCCTGCCCAGCTGCTCCTCATCAGCCTCGTGCTCAGGCCCCTTCCCCGGCCCCGGTGTTCTCCCACAGCCACGTCCAGCCCCAGGAGCTCTCCTGGTGACACCAATTCCTTCCCCAGACAGAACTCTGCGTTTCTGGGGCAGCCCCTGCCGCCCCTGCCCGCTCAGCTCTGTCCCCAGAGCCGGGGACAGGGGACAGGAGGGGTTTGGGGGTCTGGGCTCTGGACGCTCTGCTCTCTTCACCGTGTGTGTAAATCACTGGGTGCACCACACACAAAGCCTCCAGCTGCAGATGATAATAAATTGGGAAGCACCATAAATAACAGCAAACCAGGCTGCCAAAGGAAGGATTTAGGTCATTCAAATCCCAGACTAGTGAGTTGCCAAATGGAGTTTAATACTGATAAGTGTGGGGCAATAACTCACCACAACCACCTCCCTCATCCCCCATTGGAGCCCTCGGGGGAGTGGTGGCTGCAGGGCTTTGCCAGGGAGATGGAGAGGGGGCCCTGACTGGGAGCACAACCAAGCCATGACTCTGCTTGCCCACAAGGGAGAAAGAAAGTGAAACAATACGGGTCCCATTAACTGAGGACAAAACCTACATCTGAAACCATTCAGGGTGAAGAAATCAAAGAGGCAATGAAAAATTAGGAGGCTTATGGAGGCAATGTCTGGTAATGGGAGAGCCAGAGCACAAGTCCACCCATAGATCCCCTGTGGAGGTCTCAGTGCATCCCACCTTGTCTGCATCCCACTATGCCATGGCAGGAGATGGACCCTGAGCTCAAAAGGGATTTTGAGAAGGACACAAATATTAAAATTACAACTGACTAACACAGCCCAATCCTCAGCCTCTCAAGGAGGACTCCCAGGTCTGACCCTCAGTGTCAGGCTGTGGGTCTTGCTTTGCCCAGAAAATGGTGAGACTCTACATTTCATTGTTTAAAAAAGACATCTTTGGTGTCCCTTTCTATCTGCTTCTCTTAAAACAAACAAAAAAAGAGCTAGTGAAGTGTTTACTCTGAAAGGCACATGCTGGCAGTGCTGAGGAATTCCCTTCCATGGCAGGGCTTTCTGTGCAGTCTGGTGGGAGCTGTGGACCTACCAATGCCCAGCCTGGACACTGCAAGGCACCCTGGAGGAACCAGGACCTTCTCTCCCCTCTGTCAGGTCAGATCTAACCCAGCAGGGCCACAGCAGAGCTGGACCCTCAGCCCCCAGCCCAGCAGAGCAGGAGGCTCCTCCAAAGACTGGAATGCAACTCCCATGAAAAAGTGTCTGAGAGGAACTAAAGCCAGGGGGAGGCCCCTCAGGTGCAGAAAGGGCAGGCTAAAGAGGGAGAAAGCCTGGGTACAACGTGCAGGGCAGTGTGGGGAGCCTGGGCCATCAATCCTGCCCCAAACTGTGTGGTCCATAGCAGGGGGGTGAGGTGGGAGGGCAGAGGACAGCAGAGGTTAAACTGCAATCCAATGGCATGCAAAATCACATGTGATTGATTGGCATTGATTATCCCCTGCTGAGGTGAATCATAGCCTGGGAAACAGAAATCAATTCCACTGCATTAAGCCCAGTAAGGATCTGGAGCATCAGCAAAATGCCCTGAAACACCACAGCTCGCTGACACCACCAAGTGAAGCACAGCAAGGCATGGCACAGCATGGCACGGCATGGCACAGCATGGCGTGGCACGGCACAGCATGGCACAGCATGGCACAGCATGGCATGGCACGGCACGGCACAGCACCTGCCCAACCCGTTCATGCCAGTCAGGCCAGGGCTGTGGGGAGGGAAGGACAGGCTAAGTGCAAAAGCCCCGTGCCTGAGGAGCTCCCAGCCTGGGCAGCCCCATCCCTCTGCCCATCCCAAGCGCTGCTTCCTGCAGGGATGGGGCCGGGGTCACGGCTCACACGGGACCCCCCAGCAGCTCGGGCAGGGCCGGACCCCGCTGAGCTCTGCCCTACGGCTCCTCACCACAGCAACATGCTGCTGCAGGGCTACCAACAGCTGCTCCTCTTCCCCAGAATGGAACAACACTCCTAGACCGAACAGCTAAAAATACTGGCACATTCCAAATTTCTCTGCCCTTGTTACAGCAAAGAGGAATTTTGTGCTACCCAACCTAGACGAAAGAAACTCCCATCTGGCAGCAGCCCTCGTGTCACTCAGCATCCCCCAGCAAACCAAAGCACCCATTCCAGAATGCCAGAGTGTGAATTTACATCACTCCACCATCCTGGCCAGGTGTAATTTACTGGAACTGCTGGAAAGGAGAGTTCAGGAGGAAATAACATCATGGAAGGGTTCAGCACAGAGGCTCTCACAGCCCCAGGTGCCCAGAGCCAGGACATGAAAGGAGTGGGGCAGGCGCTGCTCCAGAGCCCAGTGCACCAGCAGAGACCATGCAGTGTGCTGGGTCATCAACAGGAACAGAACAATAAAACAGAAAGGGAAGGGAAGGGAAGGGAAGGGAAGGGAAGGGAAGGGAAGGGAAGGGAAGGGAAGGGAAGGGAAGGGAAGGGAACCTTTCAGGCAGAGCCACAGCTCAGCCCACCTGAGCAGGTGAGCAGAGGGAAGCAGAGCAGCAGAGCTGCCTTTGGCCCAGCTGCCCTGGCCCCTTCCCCACCACCAGCACCCATCCCTGCCCACCAGTGCTGCTGGGTCCTGGGTATGCACACAACACAAAACTCTTCCATCTGTATCAAGATGCACAACTCATTAGCTCTTGGATTAATGGCAATTTTTAATTGGTCAGGCTATGAGCACCTTATTAAGCTGTTACACATCACACCTGTGGTGGCAGAACAGCACGTAAATCAAGACAATTAGCCTGGGACCCAATAATCTCTCTACCAGTGCGGATACCCCTGACTTTGTGAGGAAAACCAACAGCTGCTCTAGGGTGCCCCAGAAGACCCAAGCAGCGGCACCAGCCAGCCCCACACAGCCCAGCTCTGGGTGCGTGGGAGAGGTTCTCAGGTGCTCCCTCAGTTAACAGCCCAGGCTGGGGCAGGACAGACCCTCTGCTCACACACCTGAGATAACCACAAACCATGGTCTACAGAGCACGGCAACTTCTTTTAGGAAATCACAGAATATTCTGAGTTGGAAGGGATCTGCAAGGATCAATGCGTCCATCACTCACGTGACTGACCCATATGGAGATTAGACTCAAAATTGGCAATATTTGCACCATGCTCTAACCAACAGAGCTAACCTTGGGGGTTTAAAAGCAAACTGACTGAGAGCTGGGCAGTTTCCTGAATTATTTTTTTCTCTATTTACTATTCTTTTCTACATTATTCATCTTGCACACACACTCGGGCACATCAGGGCAGCCCTCAGGGCTGGGGTCAGAGACAGCACCGGGGCAGTGACCCAGGCTGGCAGCAGCCTTGCCCCCCTGCCCCGTGCTGGGCTGCCCCCACACTCACTGCCTGTGCTGGCTCACACTGCCAGAGCATTCCAGGCAGCTCATCCCACTGCTCTGTCCCTTGGCTCACGCAGGATTTAGCTGCCATCCCTGTGCCAAGAGGCTTAGCTGCACAGCAGACACAACCTCCTCAAAATGGCTGATTTGGATTTAGGAATAGTGATGGAAAATCCAAGTCCATCTGCAAAATACACCCTTAAAATAATGAGACTTTGTAAAAAGCAGCTGAGCATTGATCAAGTCCTCCACCCTTTCCACATTAAAATCTTTAAAAACTCCAATGATTTCTGTCACAGAACTGTCTGGGCACTTCTCATGCTTGGGCATAAAGGCATAAGCAACCCAAAAAGTGGCCTGGTTCCAAAATACCTTCTGAAAACCTATGATTTCCAGGGACATCACTGGTTGCTGAAAACCTGAACATCTGACAGCGGAAGATACTCACAGATGGTAACAATAGTGAGCTCTTACTATTTACAAGATCTTCGTCTGTAGCAGGAACACAGAAGCTGCTTTTCCCAAAAGGTAACTCTGACCCTCAGCACACCCCTGTGTCCTGGGGTGCTGCCTTGCAGACCCAGGGGACTCTCAGTGCACAGCCCTGCATTGGACTGTTCTCACAGACGAGGGGTCGGTGTGCAGACACTGGGATGGATGATTTCCAACACACTTCATGTGCCGTGCAGTCTGTCTTTCTGGTCATCTTGCTGCAGCCATCTGTTAGCTGATCAGCAAAAACTATTGACTGTTGAAAAATTTTAATTAGAAGTACCCAAATGTCAGCTAAGTGAGTAAAATTCAGAAGCAGCAATCTTTGCTCTCATGTAGAGCAGCTATTTTCAGCTTACAACCCAATTTTGTTACCATCTTGCTCTGATGTCATTCTCTGTCACATTATTCCAGTTTGGTGCCCCTGGAACAAGCCCCTTGGCTGAACATGGGAGGCACAACATGCACCTACTGCTTCCCACAGGAGCTTCTCACAGGCACCTGGCCCTGGGTGCCACAGAGAGAGGATCACAGAGCACATTGCAGAGCACTGGAGATGCAGGGATGGGGGCCCGTGGGCAAGCCTGGGCACAGGAATGAGCTGCCTGCAGGTGGGGCAGCCTGGGGGACAGCACCAGGACAGAAACACAGCTGGGTCAGCAGGGAGACACAAAGGGTCTGGCACACGAAGGGGAACGGGGGGAGGCAAAAGGGGAATGTGGCTGATGGAATATGGACACCTTCAGCATGGGAAAATGACCCCTCTCTACCATAATCCACCTCTGCAGGGCGCACCCACAGCAGCCACGCCCGTCAGAGTGGTGGCATTTGAAAAATGTTCTTAACGCTCCAGTTCCAATTCTACAGGAAAGGAAACACACCAACACTGTGCAGACAGTCCCTGGCATTTGCTGCACGGATTTGAATTTAATCAGCCCAAGATGGCTTAATCCAGCACCTGGGGCTGTGCTAAGATGGCAGCACAATGGCACTGGGGCAGGCCCTGCCGCCCAGAGCCCTGGCTGTGCCCTCCCCACCTCAGCACCCGTGTCTGGGCCGACAGGAGATCTCAAACTGACACCAGCGCTGCCCCAGCAGCATTCCCCTGCCTCTCCCTGTCCCAGCCAGGCCCCAGTGCCCACAGACCCCTCTCACGGCCTGTTTGCACACCCCACTGCCCTCCCGGTGCCTCAGGAGCCGGTGCCACTCAGGGTCCTCCCTCTGGGATGTGCCCCATTCCCAGAGGGCCACAGGTGCCCGTGGCAGGTGGCCACTGTCGGGAGCTGCCTCCACACACGGCTCAAGGCCACTGCCAGCCACTTCCAGCCCTCCTTGCCGGGGCACAAACCCTCCACAAGGCCCTGCAAGAGCTCAGGCTAACCCAGAGCCCCTGCACGGGCCAGACCACAACACACGCCTTATCTGCTCCCTCTAAAACTCATCACAAACTACATTTTCTGCTGACTTTAACATTTCTTCCCATGGAAGACAGATGTCTGTGCCATCATTTTCAATCTGCTCCTGGAAGAGCTTGTCTCAAGACATTTTCCTTGCAGTACTTTAATTAAACTTTCTTTCTTTCAATTTAGTTGGGTTCATTAAGTGATGTCCTGAGCCACTGAAATGAATTGCTTAAAAGTGATTTGTGCAGCAGCTTGAAGGAGCAGATTGCAGCTATAAATGAGCCTGTCTTTGAACTTCACAAGTTTTGCCACTTGGGGTGCAGAAAGCACCCAAAAGCCTCAAGTCCCTGGGGAGGGCCCAAGGTCTCTGTGGGCAAGGCAGCATTCCTGGCTCCTGCTGGTAAGTTACAGAGAGTGAAAAACACTTGTTTATAAACTGCAAATGGAAATAACAAATATTTCTGCTTGAAAAATAACAGATTTCGTATATACAGCTATCTTTAGTGGAAACAAAACCCTTGTTTGTTACAGGGAATAAATTCTAGGATGTCAGAGGCTTCCAAACAGAAGCATGGACAGTCACTAGATCCAGTGAAAACCCTCTTCCCGTCAGATGGTCAACAGCCAATAGACACAACCATACAACATCCAGCAACTTCCACTGAAAAGCTGCAGTGATAAACAGCATGTTCTCTTACAGCCCTCACCTTCTAAAAATGAGGTGAGAGCTAGGTACTTCATCTCTTTTCCTCCTGCTGTTGTCAGTGAGAAAGCAGGTTCTGGATGTTACCTGACATTCATCACCTGACACTGCTTCTCTACACCATCCATGGGCTGCCCAATACTTACCCAAAGACAAGGCACTGGGCTTCCCTCTCTCTGCCCCTGCCTGCTGAGGTTCAGCAGGAGAGGATCACATTGTTTGATCTCAGCTGCCTCAGTCACACACAGCTTTAGCTCAGAGCTCCCCACGCAAACACAGCCTCACCCAACACACATCAGCCTCCAGGGACTCTCAATGTCACTGCCAGCCCAGCCAGGCCTCTGCAAGCCTGGAGGTGTCCTGGAACGCTGAGGGGTTTGGGACAGCCTCTGCTACAGAGAGGGGTCAGTACCATGGCCACGGTTCAGTACCAGGGTCACAGCCCCTGGGCGGCACAGCACCATCCCACACTGCATCTGACACCAGCCCACGCCAGGCAGGCAGAGCAGCAGCTCCACAGTGACGTGCTGCCCCTGCAGCATCCTCCTAGCACAGGCACAGCCAGATCAGCCACGTCTGCATGGCCTCCACCACGCAGGGAAGGGAGAGCTGGGCAATTTGAGCTGGTCTCACACCCCAGACAGCGCCTGGGGCAGGTCAGTGCACAGCACAGGGCAGTGCTTCACCCAGGGCTGGGGAGCACTGCCCAGGGCACGAGGAGCAGAACACTTCTGCAGAGCAGCCACCACAGCCAGAGCAGCTGCGGGACACCCAACAGGGTGCAGCCCCTGCCCCTATGCCCAGGTGTGTGCTGCGGGTAAGGGTGTGGATTTTAACAGTTCTGCTGGAAAGCTGCTTCCCATTCTGAGAGAAATCTAGGCATTATTTAATTCAAAACAGAAAACAAGCTGCACTGCGGGCTGTGAGCAAGTTTGGGCTTCATTCGGAAGGGGGAAAAGTGAAAATACTAATTAACCCCAGTTGTTGGAAGAACGCCTTGCAGAAACATTATTCAGAATGGGTCACAAATCATAAAATAATAATAATAAAAAAAGCCACAATGCTCTGGGGACATTAAGCGATTACAGAGAGTTGTTATTTGGCTGATTTTCACACTTCATTAGCATGTGCATAATTTAACAAGTGAACGTGCTGAGGGCTGGCAACATATAAGAGCCACTTTCTTGAAACACCAACTGTAAATTGGGACACCACAGTTAGGGGGTTTGTTTTAAATCATGATGGAAAAGCAACGGACATGAATTCCAGGCCTTCAGCAGAAGAAATGGATTTTCAGGGACTACAGGCCAAGCAGAGAGGTGCTATGGGAAGGTAACTGCCCCTTTGGACATGGCCCAGAGAGCCCAGCTCCGCATGGCTGGGAGCTGCCTCAAAGCCATTTAACACAGAATTAGGTAAATCTGGATAAAAACAACACCGTGAATCTGTGACCTTCTGCTGCTCCCACTTGTCTGGCACTCACCACAGAGCAGTGGGGATGGCACTGAAGCAGAGGGTGGACAGAGTTTGGGAGTTACCATCAGAACAGGCAACCTTCCAGCAGGGAGAACGGAGGGCAGGAAACAAAGGGGATTTATCAGTACCAGGATGGCCACATCACATGGAAGGGGCAATGCCAAGACAAACCAGAGCACCCAGGGCCCCAGGCTGCTGCCAGCCCTCGCTCAGGCCACGGTGGCTGAGAGCCCACGGGCATCCCAGCAGAGCCTGTGACACGGGGGGACTGGAGGCTCCTCAGCCACCAGCCAGGGACAGGGAGGGGACACTGGGGGACTGAAGGCTCCTCAGCCACCAGCCAGGGACAGGGAGGGGACACTGGGGGACTGAAGGCTCCTCAGCCACCAGCCAGGGACAGGGAGGGGACACTGGGGGACTGAAGGCTCCTCAGCCACCAGCCAGGGACAGGGAGGGGACACTGGGGGACTGAAGGCTCCTCAGCCACCAGCCAGGGACAGGGAGGGGACACTGGGGGACTGAAGGCTCCTCAGCCACCAGCCAGGGACAGGGAGGGGACACTGGGGGACTGAAGGCTCCTCAGCCACCAGCCAGGGACAGGGAGGGGACACTGGGGGACTGAAGGCTCCACAGCCACCAGCCAGGGACAGGGACACCCTGGCCCAGCAGCCAGGGCACCCCAGTGCTGTCTCCTGCAGGGCTCCCACAGCACCTAACAAGGTGGGCAGACACGGCAAGCACAGGTGTCCAGCACCTGTGAGCTGAAGGCAAAGGGATGGTTCAGATGAGGGAGAGACAAGACCTCTGCAAGAAAAAAAAAATCTCTTCCTCCTTTTTCCCGCACTGTGTGGCAGCCACATCTCTAAACACTGTTCCAGATTGTAATTTCCCTATATTTTAACAGAGATTCTGTTTATGAAACTGCAAGAGGATTTAGTACTTATGAATAATGCCATGAGGTCTGGGAGATGTTTCTTTATATGATTAACTGACCACAGGCCATTTGTTTTACAACAAAGAGGCTCAATGATCCGTGCACTCTGATTTATTCAGCCCCCATCTACTGCAGTGGCTGAAACCTTCCTGGTACCCATATCTGCACAAGGATGGGAGGAATGCAGACCATGAGAGCCTCTGCATGCCAGTCCATCAGCTGGGGCAGCACTGATGGGCAGGATCCCCAGATGATGGCAGGGGAACCCAACTGGCACACCAGGTTTCACAGTGAAGCAGGCCAGGGTTCTGCTTTCGAGCTCTCCCTAATGCTGTCCTCACTGGGGCATGGCTGCGGGTTTCACCCACATTTCTGATTTCAGATACAATATTTGCTGCAAAGATAACGGGTATTACAAAATAAACTAGGGGAATTGATATTGGCCCTGCCCTATTGGGCGCCGTTGACACTGTTTGTTGATGAAATACTGCTGCACTGAAACAGAGTGTGAGAACTGGCAAGTGGACTTCACTCTGAAGAGAAGTGGAACTGACAAATGTACTGTAATTGTCCAAACTGAGCAGCTGATGGCAAGTACCTGGCATCCTCCGGGTATCACACACTTTTTCTCTCCAGCAGCACTCCTGCATTCCAGGAAAGGATGCTGGAAATGTTACCTTCCTTCTGAATTTGGCTCTTAATAATTGAACAAGAAATTATATGGCCACAGAAGAAGTCTGAGTTTCTCCATCCAATGAAACACAGCAATGCCTGGCTGGCACTTTATGTTGTTTTGTTTTGCTGTACATAAATAATGAGGAGTGAGGATGCAGTACTTTGACGTTGAACTTGGGAGTATGAGCAAAGCTACAGTGAGAGTAAGAAATTATGCAAAACCATTTGTGCTTGGAATGTCAATGTTTCAAGATGATGCAAACAGGCACTTTTTAAACCTCTTCTAAAAACCCAAAGAAGCCTTGGGACCAAACCATATGGTTTAAGTCAGCAGCCTATAGCAAGCTTAATGCTTCTGCCAGCCAGCAAGGATTTGGGCAATTAGTTTATTAATGTGTTTATGTAAACAAAGAGAAAAAAAGTTGGGGAAAGTCTCATCCATTTCTCTCTGCCAAACTTATTGAGCATCATCAAACAGAGAAAATGCAAATCTAAGAAACTTTAAAACCCAACAAAGCCCCAGCCAGCCCCAGCACCCTGACAAGGAGAACTGGATCCCATCACATATACAGGGCTCAGTGGTGTCTTACCAGAGTAATGAGGAATGGGCAAAATGGTCCCTTCCAACCTCAAGAGTCTATGGAACCTCAAGCAGAAAAATACCATATCCCTTACAGTTCATTATTCTATATCCCTGACTCAGGACATGGAATATCTAATTATCCCAATTGCTTCTGCTTTGGGAATGGGCCCTTTACACTGGGATAAAGGTGCCTATAAACAGCAGCATTTCTGCCTGCTCAGGCAGGGTCAGGTTTTATATGCTCTGAGAAGATTAACTTTATTCTTAGTGAAGAATTTAATTACAGGAAGCGATTAGCCAAGTGCTCCCAGTCAATACAGATGCAGTACAAGCTGTGCAGGAGTGGGCACCTTTGTTCCTGTGCAGGAAGTCCAGAAACACTGACATTATTGCAAAGCCATTTGGGTTTTAAGTGACACTAGCCAGACCTGGATCTCCACAGGCCAATTACAACATGCTGACTTAAGCAACTTTCAGCAGGGCTGGGAAACCAATAAAAAGACAGCAGGAGACTGAAAGTCCATTTTAAAATGCAGGAATACATCAGTTTATAGGTTTGTTTTCTAATTGCAACACTGCAAAATTCAATGGCTTTTGAAAAGTAAAAGAAACACAGGAAACTGCTTGCAAACTCTGCTAGCCAGAAAACAGCACTTGCTGATAAATGTAACTGTTTTCTCTGTCTTTTGGAGAACAGGACAAAAGAATGCCTTGAATATTTGCTGTCTCCTGTAACCCTTTCCACGGCATGTTAATAACTGCAGCTATTCACTAAGCAAGAAAAAACTGTAATTAAATATACCTAAAAGAGCTTTCCAGCCTCCAAATAGCACTGCCAAGGGCTAACAAAGGCTAAATCCAGCAAGCCAGCCCAGCTGCCTGCTAGCAGGCTCCCACTGAGGCAGCGATGGTGGGAGCCCACACTGAGCACCCAGCGGGGACAGCTCTCCAGGATGATACCATGGAGCTTTTTCTACTGCTAATTACCACCCACACGCCCTCCCAGGCCTGCTTGTGCACTGAGAAGGCACTGGCTGGAGCCACTGCTCATCAGCCGCTGCCCTGAGCCTGACACACAGGATTTCCAGGGGGTGCTTTCATTTGAAGGCCTGAGACTGCATATGCAGAGGAAAAAACCCTTTTTCTGGCAAACCCTTGTCCTCTATTTCATCACCTCATCAATAACTTTGCACATTGTCAGAAACAGATGGCAGGGAAAGAAAGAGGTTTGGGGAAGCAGCAGCTATCGGGAGATCAGGAACAAAGTGGCTCCCAAGTCTGGAATTCTGCTGTATACCAGTACCTCAAACCAGGGCACAGCTCCTCCCTGGAGCCAGGAAAATCACTCCCAGCCAGGGAAGTGAAGAGCACATATTCCTCCTCAGCCTGGCTGCTCCACCACTGTGGGACAAAGCCCTGCAAGGCAGAGCTGGTGCTGCAGTGCCTGCTTGGAGAGGAGGGCTGGCACTCACTGCTGTGGGCACTCCCCGGGTCAAGCCACAGCCTATAAACACTCTGAACAGTGGGCAAGATGCTTTGCCTGTCCCCAGCAAATGCTGAGCCAGGGCAAGACACCCAGCCTGACATGGACAGACACCTCCTGCACATGGGAGCATGAGCATTCCTGCTGAGATGAGTCCTTCCAGAACATGAAAGGTGCAGTAAAATGGACCTGAAAACAGCCTCACAGCTTCCTTCTCAAGAGAAAGCAGAGCCCTCTTAATTAAAGAAACAAAGCCTTTAAGAATAGTACTCCAAAGCCCCTCTGGTTGCCCAGGCTGCCTGGGTCCCTGGCAAAGGCAAACACACCAGACATGAGCACAATTTGGAGCAATTTCTGGCAGCTCTGTGCAGAATATTTCCTCCTGCGTCGGAAGGAGGGCTCTGGCTCACCCTGCACCACTCTCCTGCTGCTCCCACACCAGCAGGTCCATGGCTGGACCCACCCCTTGCCCCACGAGAAGCTGAGAGCTGGGAAGGGACAGGGTGAGTGAAAGAAAAGGCAAGAGCCATGTCCCCAAGCCCAGCAAGCAGAAGATTCACTAGAGGTGGTGACAAGTGTGTGTGTGTGTGTGTGTGTGTGTGTGTGTGTGTGTGCGTGTGCATGTGTGTGTGTGTGTGTGTCTGCGTGTGTGTGTGCGTGTGTCTGTGTGTGTGTGCGTGTGTGTGTTTGTGTGTACATGTGTGTGTGTGTCTGTCTGTCTGTCTGTGTCTGTGTGTGTGTGTGTGTCTGCGTGTGCATGTGTGTGTGTGTCTGTGTGTGTCTCTGTCTGTCTCTGTCTGTCTGTGTCTGTCTGTGTCTGTCTGTGTCTGTGTGTGCATGTGTGTGTCTGTCTGTGTCTGTGTGTGTCTGTGTGTCTGCGTGTGCATGTGTGTGTGTGTCTGTGTGTGTCTGTGTGTGTCTGTGTCTGTCTCTGTCTGTCTGTGTCTGTCTGTGTCTGTCTGTGTGTCTGTGTGTGTGTCTGTGTGTGTTTTTGTCTGTGTCTGTGTCTGTCTCTGTCTCTGTCTGTCTGTGTCTGTCTGTGTCTGTGTGTGCATGTGTGTGTCTGTGTCTGTGTGTGTCTGTGTGTGTGTGTGCAGCCAAGCACACAGACATGCGCAGCAGCAAGTGGAGACACAGCTAACTGTCCAGAGCCATATGGGCTCTTCGATTCACAACTGCTCATCCCTGAGAAAAGGGTCCCCAAAATGCTTGTGAGCATTCCTCTGTCCTTCTGCCTCCTTCCACAGGTAGAATACCCCATCAGGAAGGGGGAGATGGCATCTGCCTGCCTGAGAGAGAGCCTTGGTGCTGGTTTTGGCTGTTCAAGGGGCTGGCAGGATGGGTGGTAAGTCAAAGGCCTCAAAAGACAACATCCTTCTGCAACACAGACATGTAGAACCACAGTCCTCCCATCCCTGTAAAGCACACGGGACACTGGGAGCACACAGCCAGAGATGACAGGGACAGGATCTCCCACCTGCACTTAGCAGACAAAGCACCATGGCCGTGTCCATCCTCAGCCAGGGCCAGGGAACACGAGGGTTGGGATCTACAGCCCATGACACGCCCAGGCAGCCTTCACATGGAAACTGACAGCAGCATTTGGCCCTGAGAGCCCAACTTAGAGCAGGGCTAATTGTATTAAGGACCACACAGCGTATTGCTTTATTTGTAATGAGTTTTAGGCTTCGGAAGCTGAGAATCCCATCTGCAAGAACAGACTGTTGCAGGATTCATCTATTAATAGCCACTGGTACACACTTCCAGCTGAGGGACACAAGGAGGGAGGAGACAACCAGATGGAGATAATGCATTAGGGTGACACAAAGCCAAAAAAAGGATGATCCACTTCCCCACATCCTCACACACATCTCAGGCTTGCAGCAGGGAGCAAATGAAGTGTCACATGTGATTAACTCATAAACATCCTAATTAGAAAGTTCTTACACTTGATCAAATGTCCAAATATGACAAGACTTCAGTGTCCTCCCCAGAGCCCCATGCAAACAAGGAAACACAGCAGACTTCAGCTCCAACTTCAAAGCAAGGCCCATGCCCAGCATGGCACGTGTAAGATCCTGTTTATGAAGTGCTTTGAGAGCTGCTGGTGGAGGTGAGTTGGATGAGAACCAAGAGCCACTCTTCTCCCTTCTATGCTACACCCAGATGAATTCTCTGACTCAGGCTGACCTCCAAACCAGCCTGTCAGCAGAAGCTGTTGCCACTGATGGCAATGGTGAGAAACTCTGACCATCCAAAGGTCCATGGGAGACATGGATCTGGCCTCACTGTCACCAGAAACAGCCCCAGCTACAAGGTAATCTCTACACAGCATCATCTTCACAATCTTGGGTGAATTCAACCATTTAGTGCCACAGGTACTGACGCCTAGCTTTGTTTTTATGCCCAATGTTTTTCTGCCTGATGACTTCCATCAAAAAGCTGAATACCCTGTTACAGCTGGAGCTGCTCAATCAGTAACACCTCGCTGCTGCACATTGCAGGACTCCTAATGAAAAACATTGCATCAAGTTGCCACATGACAGTATGGAACAGGATCCATAGCCAGGTCTCTGCTGCAGGAGAGCCTGTGCTGAGCTCCCCAGGAGCAGAGGGGCTCCCTCAGTACCCCCAGGATGCCAGCAGCATGGCAGCCCATCAGCACGGGGTTTGCTCCATCACCATAACACACTTGCTAGCAGGAGTCCGGAGGCTCCCCACAGTGCCTGCAGCTCCAGCCCCCCAGCCCATCTCCCTGGCTGCTCTCCGTACAGAACACAGCAGAAGCACAGCTCACAGCTCACAGCATGGCTGAGCAAAGCCAGCAGAGCTCCTGGGACTCACAGGCATCACCAGGGGCAGGCAGGGTCCCACTGGACTCCAGCCATGACCTGCAGATGGAAATCATGCTGGGTCAGGTGGCTGCACGACCCCCAGAGCAGAGCCCTCACCTGAGGCCAGCGTGGAGAAACACCATCACCAAAACTTAGCCAAAACTCAGCCAAAACTCAACAGTTTGTCACTGCTGAGAGGCACAGGTCCCTGTTTGCTCTGGTGCCTTCAAACAGAGCAATTCTGTAGAAGGAAACTGCTGCAGAGGTGCTTGTGAAGGTTCTGGTGGGACTCTGGCTTCTGCCAAGAAATCAGGCAGACAAGCAGACTGCCCCTGGATCCCTGCAGGACTCGTATCCTCCAGCTGAGAGTGTTACCCGAACAGATCTTCCCAAGCAGAGGCAATCACAGGCAGACATCTGGCACACCATTCCTGCTAGCCAGAAATGTTCAATGGGGAACCAGTTACAAAGCAACACTGCTCACGCTGTTATTATAATTAAGAATCTGTCAGCCTGCTGAAACGAAGGCCAAGTTTATTTAGGGATTGTGAGGGAGGGCTCTCCAAAACAGCCTCTCTAATTCTCTCTCTTCCATTCCCCAGAACCCACAGAGATGCAGGTTTCCATGGACAACTTGTGGTTGGAGCAACCTCCACCAGTGCTGACACCTAACCTCCAGCAGCAGACCCCATCTCCTGCTCCAAAACAGCAAATGCAAGGGTCCCCTAATCATTATGGGGGTTTCCAGTGGAACTAGGAAGAGCAGGCGTGTCCCATCCACAGGCAGGTACAGTGGGTGAGTTTCCACTGGTGCTCCTCCTGCCTCAAGGGGCCATGCCATGCACCTCCCCTTCAGGACAGCACCTCAGGGGTCTGCAGAGCAGGACCCCAGGAAGCAAAGCTTGTTTGCCTGGGACTCCATGCTGGCTGAACAGCCTCCCACTGCACATCTGGACACTGCAGGTCTCTGGGCACCTGTCAAAGGGCTCCAGTGCTCCTGGAGCACCAGGCATGCGATGGGCAGTCTTCCTGGCAGTAGGTGAGTGCCCCACAAGCACATGAGAACACCCAGTGATGTGCACTGTGTGCCTGTGCGAGTTTAATGCAGGAGCCAGGTGTTAAACAAGCTACAGCCCCCCCTCCCCAGCACTGGTCAGCATCTAGCCCCATCAGCCTGAGCTCTGTGGTGAGACAGACTTAAGGGCTGCTGCCCCTGCACTCCCTGAGCTGGCTCCTTCTCGCTCAGTATTTGACTCAGGCTGCAAGGGAAGGGATCTGTCACCCCTGCTCCCCAGCTGCCAGGCTGCTGCAGGAATGGGCAGTCAGGCCCTGCACGTGGTGTTTGGCCAATGCCTGCACTCCTCAGGAAGCTGCTGCTCCCCAGGCCCCAACCACCCTGCCTTTACTCACAGAGCTAACAAAGGCAATGCCAGGAAATGCCGGATAACTCAGCACCGAGGCTGCACTGCTCATTTCAGGGCTACCTGGTGACACAGCAGCACACAGGCAGGGGCCCAAGCGCTGCCCCCAGCTCTGCCAAGGCAGCCAGGGGCAGCACCACCACTGAAACACAGCTGCAGCAAGCAGAGGACACCCAGGACACTGCTCTGGAGCTGGCTGACCATCACTGGGCACTGTTGGGGCACAGCATTGCTCCATGCCCAACAGCAGTCAGGGTGCCAGGGCAGGGTGAGAGCAGGGCAGGACCACAAGGGCACTGACTGGAGCCACACCAGCTCAGGTCACACGTCAAATCACAACTGAGACACATCTCTTGCCATGAGCTTGCTATCAGCTGATGAGGACCCAGATATCAAGAATGAAAACACCAAGATGAAACTTTTAAAACCCATTGGTCTTCCAAAGTCTACAACACCTTGAAAGCGAGCACATTTAGGGAGCCCTGTTTGTGTGGCTGTTTTGGGCTGGGTTCACTGAAGCCATAGATGAACCAGGAGCCATTTTGGGGTCCGGGGCTTCCCCCACTGTTGCACATCTCAGCGAGCTCGTTACCAGCATTTGGAGAGGTTCAGCTTTGATACCCCTTGCACTAAAATGAGTTGCAGATCAAACCAGGCAGTCAACAGAATTTTTAAATTAAACTACAAAATTATTTAAAATCCCCTTTGAGGACGTTATCACAGGGTTAACACCCACTCTTGGCTTCAGATAATACAGCAGCAATAAATGGTAATGTGCTCTATGAAACATGATTTATTTTTGCTGAGCAGGCTTGGCATTATAAATCTCAGCACTCTTAACATTTAAAGTTGTTATTCTAATGACAAAATAGACATGAGGGAGATAACAGTCTTTATCTCCATTAATGTTTTATTGTTGTTCAGAGAATATGGATATGGACTGATCCAAGCATAGGAAAATCACAGCAATTTGTTTGCACATTGGGGAAGCTGAGATAATGGTTGTGTTTTATGACCACACCAGGGAATCAGCTGAAATGCAGGACAGAGCAGATCAAAATGCGGGATTAATCGGCTGCTTTGGTTTCTGGTTTATATTCTGGTTACATTTCCATTCCCAGGACCTGCCTTAGCATGACATTAGAAGAGATGGTCCAACAGCTGACTCGTGGCACCCAAGGAAGTGAGGAAACAGGCTTTGAAGGAAACAAAAAAGGCTGCACAACAGTTCTGTGCAATGCAGACCAGCAGCACTGCCAGGGAGGCAGGATCCTTCTGGGCATTCAGCTGCCTGGAGCTGACTCTGCTCTCCCCGAGCGCGGCTGTCGGGGCCCCTGCAGCTTCCTGTGGTGCCACAGCACAGAGCTCCTGACCTGCCCGGCATTTCCCCTCCCTCCCAAGGCACACCACACCTCAGAGGACCCCAACACCCTCTGTAAGCTGAACCTGAAACACTGAGCTGAGCTGCAGTGAGGGCTGTGCTCCGGAGGCTTAAGCAGATAAAAGCTGAAAACCAAAACAACAGAAACTCCAGACAAACCACACAGCCACCTGCCCCATCCTGGGACCCCCTGGGCCAGACAGGGCAACCCTTTCCCCTCAAGAAATCAGGTGCATGATGCATCAGGGAAGAACAACAACCAGCGCTGCCCTCATTGACTCCAACAGCTCAATCACACCTTTTCTGGGAGGATGGCAGGGAGGTGAGCTGGGGACAGCATTCCTGACAGCACACAAGCAACACACCACAACACACCAGTGTGCACATCTGGCCTCCAGTGCCCAGGTGCTGGGGCAGGTGGCCACGGTGGCATCTCAGCCTTTCCCAGAGTGCTGGGTCAGGCCCAGGCCAGTTCCAGGTTTGCTGTGCCTCAACTGCCCCTCCACAGGGCAGAGCAATCGCCAGCTCCCCAAGTCGTGGGGATTCGGGAGGGCTGCAAAGAGCTCAGGTGCCACTGCCCAGGGCAGCTCTGCACAGGGATGCTGAGGTGAGAGGTCCGGGGGCCTTTTGGTCAGCTCCAGGCAGAGCGGCTGTGCAGCAGCTGCCCCAGCACCGGCTGCGCGGAGCCCCGGTACGTGCCTGGGCTGCCTGGGCACTCCCCACCGTGCCCGGAGCCCGGAGTGACCCCGGCACTGCCCGGAGTCCCGGTACGTGCCCCGGTACCTGCCCGGTACCTGCCCGGTACGTGCCCGGTACTCCCCCTCGGTACTGCCCGGAGCCCCGGTACGTGCCCCGGTACGTGCCCCGGTTCGTGCCCGGTACTCCCCCCCGGTTCGTGCCCGGTTCGTGCCCCGGTACTGCCCCCCGGTACGTGCCCCGGTTCGTGCCCGGTACTCCCCCCCGGTTCGTGCCCGGTTCGTGCCCCGGTACTGCCCCCCGGTACGTGCCCGGTACGTGCCCCGGTACTCCCCCCCGGTGCCCCCTCCCGGCCCTGCCCGGCCGCTCCCTGCGGTGCCCGAGCCCCGGGCCGGCCCTGCCCGCAGCTGGGGCTTTGTGCCGGCTCAGCGCCTCGCAGCGAGCGCCGCACAGCCGCCCTGGGGAGGAGCGGCGAGAGGCAGCCGCTATTTTTAAGCCGCCTGATCAGCACCGTGCCCGGCCAACCGCTGCGGGCGGGGCTCACCGCACCCGCCACGCGCCTCGCACCGCGCCCCGACAGGCGCCAGCTCCGGCAGCAGCAGCAGCGTTTCCCTGTGACCCAGCAGCGGGCACGCGTGTTCTCAAAGGATTTTTTCCACCAGCATTTATTGCCCCAGCCTAACAATCACTAACAAGCAGGTCTGGACTCAATAATCTTGGAGGTCTTTTTCAACCTTAATGATTCTATGAGTCTAAGCCTGCTGGCAGGGGTACACCTCTGCCCCAGCTTGCAGAGTTAGGGAAGCTGATGATTACCGTGTCTGCCACAGCATTAGGCCCTTCCACCTACCGACCTTCCAGGCACCAGGTCTCACCAGCTCTTTTGGGAGGAGGCGTCAGGGGTTTGGCACAGCCCTGCAGACTCCTTCTCCCACAAGCAGCCACAGGGGCAATCTGCTGGGCCAGATCAGGAGCACATCCCACCCAGCATCCTGTCTCCAACACACAACAGGTGATACACAAACAGCAATCAGCAACGTTTCCACTAGCATTCTCCTACCCTCTGCAATATTCAGCCCAGGGGGCTCATCAACCAGAGGTGGTCTCTCTACATTTAATAAATCTTGACCACTCCACCAAGACCCTCAATTCCATCTCAAAACCTGATGAGGGTCTGTCCTGTCGGGCACCCCAAGGATCACCTGCAAGCGCCCACAGCACCGCTCGGGGTGCTGGGCCTGAGGGCCTGACCAGTGCTGGGTTCTGACCTGCTGCAGCTGCAGACCCCACAGCAACAGGGACCAGGCTAACTCCAGGCTGTAAGGCCAGACCCCTTCGGGTGCTGTTGGTGCCTCCTGGGAGTGACCCAGCTTTCCCAGCCCTGGAGAGGCAGCAGCTTGCTTCTTGCACAGAACTGAGGGGACAGAGACAGACGCAAGCCATTACCAGTGCCCAGGCACCCTCCTCACAGTCCATCTGCAGTGGGTCAGCCACATCATTACCTGCTCCCAGTCCTCTCAGTAATCTCTAGATTACAGAGCCCCTAGGCACATCTATTCTCTCATTAATCTGTAGATTAAAGCATCCCCAAATCGGCTTTGACGTAGAGCATTGCAAACAGTTGAGTTATGCTGTGCTTCTGCCGAGATCCCATATGAGACAGAACAAGGGATGGACCCACGTGTATGTGGGTCCTTCCCACTTGGGGAGCAGAGGCTCAGGAACAGGAAGGGATGTCTAAACACAGTACTTGCATCGTTTGCAACAACAGAAATACCCAACAGCTCTTGCCCTAAAACAGCACTGGGAGATGCTTCACTTGGTGCTTTTCTGGAGACTAAAAAACCTGCAGATTTTTAAAAAATCAACCACCGTACCATAGAGAGCTCGGGGCAACCTTCCCTGGCATCAGGGCAGGGAGGCACTGGCATCAGGGCCCCTTCCTGCAGCACCATGGCAGGGCAGCATGGGAATGACTGAGATGCTGACAGAGAGTTACAGAGGGAGTAACAAGATTAAAGCAGGAAAAGGAAATAAAGGCTTAGTGATAGATTTTGCAACAGCAAAACCTACTCGGTTTGGGAAACACCCCCTCAGGAGATTAAACACTTGCAGGGGCTTTAGCCAGCCCCAGGGAAGGGCGCAGGGAGCAGCCATGCAGGGGCCCAGGAGTGGCTGCAAGGTGTCACGACTGTCCTGCCCAGCAGGGTCAGCCCCGTGCCTGCAGGGGAGAAAGTCCCTTGGCAGAGCCATTGGGAAACACGGACATCCCTCAGGGGATCCCGGATGGACCCCACAGCAGCCCCACACCATGAGCACTCCCAAGGATCCTTCTCCAACAGCACAACCACCTGGCCAGGCCACCTCCCCACCAAGGCCTTAAGGCCACATCTCCAACAAGCACATCTAGAAGTGGAAGCTGCTCCGATGGTTGTTTGTATTCAAATGTCTCAATTTGTCCTACTTTTGGCTGGGCACTCGGCAGAATTGCCAATGAAGATAGATTTAAGCAAAACAAGAACAAATCAAGCCTATTTTCTGGACATTTTTCATGTGAGGTCTGCCGCTCTGCAGCAGTGCTGTGAGATCTGAGCTGGCACTGCCCTGGAACCCACTGGTCCTGCTCCCCGTGGCCGGCAGACCTTGTGGCACAGCCGGGGACGTGGGCTGCACCTCAGCACCTCCCTGGCAACCCGAGTCGAATTAGTGCAAGGGCCCCGCTTCTTCTCAGCAATACTCCGAGCTGCACAAGAACAAGGCATTCAAATGTGCACTTGTGAAATACCATCCTCACCCCACATTTGCATGAAAATACCAGACCTATTTAAGTGACAACGACACTTCACTAAAGCAAATTACATAACCGGCTATTTCCCTCAGCTGACACACCAGAGACACTTTCATTTCCAAAGCAAGTGTGCACTTGCTGCATAGTATTTGGAAGGATTTTCTTCTTTTTAAACCAGATACCACAGCGTTTTAGGCATATGCTGCTTTTACATGTAGGAAAAAATGAAACTCAATTATCTAAATTTTTTATCTTAGCAGAATCTACCATTTCAAAGTGCAGTCAGCCTCCCTCTAGCAGAACCATTGCAAGGAGTCAGGAGTTCTATATAGCACGAAGGGAAGAAAAACTCCCAGCTGATAGACAGCCATTAAATCCCCTCCTGCACTTCCCCCTGCCCTGCCACCGCAGCAGGGATCTCACCGGCTGATTCTGTCATCTACTGCACAAATGCCTCTGTTTCATTTCTACCGAGAGGATTGCTGTGGTTCCCTAGTACGACGCACAAGGTCCTTCTGAAAATGCCAGCATACAGCCACAGATTGCAGACAGACTGGATCTTACCACTGAAAACCACCAGCCTTCCCAGAAATCACTGTGGGCTCCTCTCCACCCTCCACCCTTCCCCACCAGGAAACCTGAGCTCTCAGCAGGTCACAACAAGGTAGCTACAGCCTCATTTCACATTTGCTGGCTGTTGCAGCTGCCTTTCAGAACGCAGCAACAACAAAATCATCCTTCAGAGAGCACAGCACATGGCGATGTGAGCAGACAACCGGGAGGTCCCATCGTGGCCACAGCAGCCTCCCGGAGGCACCGGCCCGCGCCGCCCCTCTCGGCAGAAACATCAGCGTGGTGTGGCCTCCACAGGTCCTTCACTCAGCGCCAGGGCAGGTCTGCCCACTCAGCCCAGAGGGCAGCAGCACCTGGCCCCACAGCACGTCCTGCTGGCCCCACAGCACGTCCTGCTGGCCCCAGGCCCACAGTGTGAGACTCCCAGGCAGAGCAGCAGAGCCAGGGGTGCCCCAGGACAAGCCCTCCCCAGCACCTGGGGGCTGTCACGCTGAGCACTTGCGTTCCAGCTACACACAAGCAACACAAAAAAACCATTTCTTTGGCTCATCAGGTATTCAAGTTTTCCATTACTATATCAAGCCAAAGACTTTCCACTAGATAAACCCTCCTTTAGCCATGTGACAAAATTCCCAAAGTCTAGCTTCCTCTAAGTCTCATGAGGATGACACCATAAGTGAAAGCCTCTTTGGCTACTAATTAAGCTACAAATAAGCCTGCTCAGACTCTGGTATGGAGTCTGGTTCTTGAAGCCTCATTGAAGGTGTCAGTGCTACCAGAAAGGGTGGGGGTTCACTTTTGCTTTACATCAGCTGCACTTTCCTCCTGAAGCCAGAGAGCAAAGGGAGGTTATGACAGAGCTGATGTGAAGTTGACAGCTCTTCAGCTACCAGGGAAGATAGCAGAGGCAACAGCAGCTCCATCCCCATCCCTCCTTCACCCCTCGCTGCTGGAGCTGCCTTTGTGGTGGCTGCAGCAGCATGTGCAGGCTGAGCTCATGTTCTGATGCCTGAACCGAACATGGCCACACCATCCTCTCTGCTCTTGAGCTATTATGGGAAACCACTTTCAAATGCACCATGAGCCTCACCAGGGCTGTGACATTATCCATGTGCAACAGCCTTGGCATCTCCTTGCATCTGCAACGCACCAGTCAGGATGCACTTCACTACACCTTCCTGAAGCAGCTTGTACTGAAAATAACCCCGAAACCACTGCTCCATTGACGAGATCTGCACCAGCGTTTGCCGTATTCCCGCACCCCACAGCGGCTTCAGCCACCTGCAGCACCGCGAACGCCCTCAGGGGCTGGGGAAGCCGATCCCGAGCCGCGGCCGCCGCCCGCATCCCTCCGGCTCCGGCGAGCTCCGCGTCCCTCCGGCCCCGCGGGCTCCGCTCCGGCGGGGAAGGGTTGGGGGGGGGGTCGGGACCCCCCTTTCTCCCGGGTCAGGAGGAGCAGGAGCTCCCGGAGGGGCCTGGCGGGGCTGGGGGCGGCTGCGTCCCGAGCGCTGCTGCGGCGGCTCTCGGTGCCCGGGCTCAGCGGCCCCGCTCCGCCGGGGCACCGGCCCGGCCCCGGGAGCCCACCCAGCGGCACCGGCGCTGCTGAGTCACCGCAGCGGCTCCGCCGCGCCCGCAGCGAGCCCCCGGGGCCGCCGCCGCGGGGCCGAGCAGCCCGGGCCGGGGCGGCGGTGCCGGTGCCGGTGCCGGGACGGCCGCGGGGGAGGGCGCGGGGCGATGCGCGGCGGGGCGGGCGGGGGCCGGGGCCGCTGCGGGGCGGCCTCACCTGCTGCGGGCGGGCCGGGGGCTGCGGGCCGGGCTCACCTTCCGTGGCATAGCTGTGGTCTCGCAGGAAACTGCTGCTGATCTTGCGGGTCTCAGCGTCCTCCTCCATTGACGGCGGGCAGGCGGGCGCGGGGCGTCAGCAGCCGCAGCCGCGGATCCATCATCCCCCCCCGCGCCCTGCTCCGCGGCGGCGGCCGCCAAATGCGGCGGGGGGGGCGCAGGGGCGGCGGTGCCCGGTGGCTCCTCCCATACGGCACCGACCGGCACCGCGCGGGCGGGCGGAGCGCGGCGCGGCCCCAGCCCCAGCCCCAGCCCCGGAGACGGTCCTGATCGGAGACGGTCCTGATCGGAGACGGTCCTGCCCGGGGATGCTCCCGCCACGGGGGATGCTCCTGCCCGGGGATCGGGGATGCTCCTGCCCGGGGGATGCTCCTGCCCGGGGATGCTCCTGTCCCGGGGATGCTCCTGCCACGGGGGAGGCTCCTGCCCGGGGATGCTCCTGTCCCGGGGGATGCTCCTGCCCTGGGACGTGCCCTCCTGCCCGGGGATGCTCCTGCCCGGGGATGCTCCTGCCCGGGGGATGCTCCTGCCCGGGGATGCTCCTGCCCGGGGGATGCTCCTGCCCTGGGACGTGCCCTCCTGCCCGGGGATGCTGCTGCCCCGGGACGCTCCTGCCGCGGGATGCTGTCTCACCTGGTGACGCACCTGCCCCGGGGACACTCCAGACCGGGGATTGCTCCTTCCTGCCCGGGGCGTCACCGGCCCTGCTGGACACCCCTGTCCATGGGGACGCTCCTGCAGCCTTCAGGCAGGACTGCCGCTCCCTGACCTGCCTGCCCAAACACAAGGTCCCAGCCGAGGGCTGGCAGCAGACCCTTTTTTGGCAGAGCCAGAGCACACGAACTCCCGCTGGGAGTCGCGGGACAGGGGATGCAGTAAGGGCCATGCAGGTGGCCATGCCAGCCGGGCTAAGGAGGTGTGTGCCCACAGGCAGCTGGTTCAGGCTCACCCTGTCTTGACTTTGGAAGGGGGTAGGAACGGTCAGTGATTTATGACCATTTATGACTCTGGTGGCATCCAGAGAAGAAAATGAACCCAAGGGCTATGGGGGAAGGGAGGGCTTTCGTGTTCAGGGCACATCTCTGAAAGCACAGGCTGTATTCTGCACTCATCATCCAGTGCTCACCAAAGGGAAACAATGGCCCACTGGAAGGGTTGTGTGCCTTGGTAGGGTCCAGGAAGAAGCCTTGGCACTGGCTGAGCCACTGACAGACACAGGGAGGAAATTCTCAGGGGAAAAGTTCCCTCAACTCCAGCACCTGAATTTGTAGGTAAAATCCAACCGCAGCATCAGGGCACAAGAAATGCCCAGCCAGGCAGCAGTGCACACACTGGGCAGCAGTGAGAGGACAGCCACTACTCCCCACTCTCACACTGACCCACAGTGTCCCTTCACACTCAGCTGCTGAAGGGAAACATGGGCACAGACACAGCCTGGAGTCTGCACCCCACAGCACCCCACTGCTCCACTGCTGTCAAGACCCACCTGAGCACTGTCCTGGTTCACTGTGCACAGGAATATCACCGGTGCTGGGCACTGGCTGGATGCAGCACGAGCTGGCACATGTGGGCACAGGCCCATGGCACCTGCCCACTCACCCAGCACCCCTCGAGACCCCCACACCACGGGGGAACTGCAGAGCTCAGCACACGAGCTGCTTGACAGCCCAGGGCCACCTCAGTGGGGAGTGAAATTGTTACTGGAACAGGAGGATGCAGAGGGAACGGACAAAGATGGTGGATAACATTGTAAACACAGTGGTGCACTGCAGCTTGATTTCCTCTCCCAACTGTGGTATCATAATTAAAATCTCATTGGGAAGGTACAAGATTTATTATTATTCTGTTGAGATTCACTGCCTGCTTGGGGGCTGCTTATCCTAGGGGAAGCATAGGAGAGAGCACCTCTGAGCAAGAGGGCTCAAGGACTCCAGTATGTCCAGAATGTCCATCTTTTGGACAGCAGGTTCCACACCCATGCCAGACACCCAGCACACCCAGCACAGCCATCACACCTGTGCCACACAAGCACCACACGTCCCTTGGAGGAGTGTGTGCATATTCTCAGACAAGGGGCAAGAGAGAGAAATCTTGTTCTACCCCTAGTGACCTTATGAGGAACGGTGAACTCCCAGCCCCACAGATGCCTGCCTCCCCAGGATGTTTTCTGTCACACAGAGGCTGATACAAGACATTGTAAAACTGCACCTTGGAGAACTCTGGCACTTACTCATATGCATACATAACTTCAGGATTTGTCAGTCAACCACATCATGTCACAGGCCACTCATTAATACAGGGATTACTCAAGTGACAAGCCAGAAGCATTCATCAGACAGGCATAAG
This sequence comes from Agelaius phoeniceus, assembly GCF_051311805.1. Lineage (NCBI taxonomy): Eukaryota > Metazoa > Chordata > Aves > Passeriformes > Icteridae > Agelaius > Agelaius phoeniceus. The sequence goes on along the minus strand of NC_135279.1, from coordinate 312,449 downwards.
CCTGAAGTCTCCATGCCCAAGCCTTCCCTGAATTATACTGCAATGTGATTTGCTTGCTGTAATCACCAGGCACATGTTTAAGTCAAGCAAACACATTGTATTTGAGGCTGAGGCTGCTCTTGGCTGCAGTGGGTGGGAGCCACAGGTTAGCGTGAATTCACTCCCTGTGGGAAGGCACAGGACCTGGCCACGGCTTTCAGCACAGCACAGAAATGCTGACCAAAGCTCTCCTGCAGGCCAAAGAGAGCCACAGCACTAACATCATGCTTTAGAAATAATTTTTATGTTGCTGGCAGCTCCTCGTGCCTGCAACCCCAGCACACCAGAGGACTTGGAGCTGCTGCTGGCCCTGGGGAAGTCGGCTGGCACCTCTGCCTGGAGCCCTGTGTCCCAGGGAAAGATGGAGAGCAAAGGTTAAAACTGCACCACAGCACTCTCCCCAGGAACTGGCTGCAAGCTACACACACCTGCAGGTGTCCTGCAAGGGGCAAGAGCAGCTTCAGACATGAGAAATAAAGACAGATTTTGAATAAGCAATTGTTAGCATATTACCTCCTCCCAGCAGACCCCAGATGCCAAACCCCAGGCCAAAGGCAATGCCCAGCTGAGTAACAAGCCCCTGCAATGCCTGTGAATATCATAAACACAACCAGTGACCTCCTTCCCTTCCTTTTCAGTAGACACCATCTTCAGTGTATTTTCACTTTAACAAGTGCCAAGTCCCTTCTCCTTTTTGAAGTAGCAAAATTCATTCCCCGATTGTGCATGAACTCTACTTATGTATTCATAAGTTCTGCAAAGTTTTTCAGTACAGTGTATCATTTAAACAGATCTGTTTAAAAGCTACCTGTTTGTTATGCAACACGCATAGGAGCTGCATCATGAAATCCATTTATTCTCAGCTTTTTAAAATCCAGGAACAAGCCTTTACAATAACTAAAAGCATTAGCTGTCCTAAGCAGGAATCCATTTGTAGATTAAATTTGCCAAAGGTCAGCTTGTAGCTGTCACAGTTCCCCAAACCCTCAGGTGTCTGCCATGTTCTGTACTTTGACATCTCCTGAAGAGCCAGGACACTTTCCACTCCAATGATTTTTGCTTCAATTAGAGAGGCTGAAGAATTCCATGCTCAGCTTTCTGTGGGATCTAAACAGTGTGTGAAGAATAATTGAATCAAACTTCCAATTTTATGCTCAGTACAGAACTTCCTTCACAGCATTTATTTTACTCTCCCACCCATGAGCACTCAATCTATTTTCCTAATTACTCTTTGAACAATACCTTCATCCTTTAACCATTAAATATAGATAACAAAATTTCTTTTAAACTTGTTAGAATTATTTCTGTTGTTTAACTGATGGTTAGCTCAGTGAGCTGATTTTCAGCAGGTCTTTAAAACACTTTTGTTGGTAATTCTCAAATGTTGTGACACACAGAAATAAACTTCCTCTGAAAAAATGAAGAGAGGATTACCATCACATGTATACTTACTAAAAAATTGTAGGTGAGTCCCATGCTTTTGCTAAATTTATTGGCAAATGCTTGCTGAAAAAAAAATGCCCACAAGTCCTTCAGCTCACAGATTCCAATAGATACAGCACTTTAGCTTCAAAAATCTGAAGAGCTAACTATGCAGCAAAAATGGGGCAATTATACTGTTATTCTCCACATATAATTGGTGTCAGCCACCTGGGCTGGTGGCTGGCTGGCCCATACTTAAGGGACAACCACAAAGGGACAAAGCTGTCTCAGGGCAGAGCCCCCGTGCTGCACACCCTGCAGGAACCCAGAGCTTCCAACACCACAGGCATGGTTCCCTGGCATGGCCAGAGACACAGACACCAGGTCAGGGATCTTGGTATCCAGAGGACCACAGACAACTGAGTCCTTCACTGCCAGTTTATCAATATTGTCCCAGAGAGGCCGATGCTCTCATCTTCCAGCCCAGGAAGCCTGGGCATGGCTCAGGAAGGGCACCAGCCAGCAAAGACCATTCCCACGCAGCCAGGGAGGGACGTGCATGAGGGTGAGCCCTCTCTGGATGAGCACCCTCACGCAGGACCATCCCCTGACAGTGTGCTGGGCTGCTGCCTGCTCCCCAGGGCATGCCTACAACCCCCACCACATGTTAACACTCTCACTGAGCCCCTGTGCTCCCTCTGCTCTCCTCTGGAGCCCTACCCTTGTGCTCCTGCAGTGCAGCAACACCTGACTGGGATTTCACTGACTAAGTCGATTTGGTTTTCACATTTTCTTCTGTAAGCCACATAAGCAAGCTAGGGAAGCCACAACCCACATCTGTGATGAAGTCCCAATCATATGAACCTTAATTAGCATGACTTGAGGAAGGCAAATAATTTACCAGATTAAACCAAGATCAAGAAAATTGGGAAGCCAGGTTGCATGCAGAGGACAAGCTGCAGCCCTCTTCTTCCCATATGGTGGAGAACAAGAGTCAGTACCTCAGGGCAGAAAGGGAAGAATCAGTTCATTGAATGCAAAGTAGGCGAAGACTTCTGCCTCCCAAAGGTCAAAGGATAAATTGATCTCCTTGGCCTTGACCCCTGCCATGCTGTTACAGGTGCTGGTACAGGCTGCACACGATTAGCAGCGCGCCAGTAACGAGCACTGCCACACACCCAGCCTGGCCTGGGGGACAGCTGCTCCCCAAGGGCTTTCCCTCCCGCCTGCAGTTAGACCAACCACCTTCTGCCACATTTTAGCAGCTTTCTTCAGACTCAGTCTTTCCCTACTAAGCATTTTATGCCAGGATTTAGAAAAGCCCAGACGTGCTCCTGTTCCTCAGATTTCTCCTATAATGCAACAGCTGCACAGCAACAATATAATGCACCTGTGCAACAGCAACATAAACATGGTGCTTGCAGGAAAAACTTATTTCTTATTCTATTCTACAGATGATCCAGCCATAACATACTTATTACCTCTATATTATTACTAAGTTAGACTATTGCTAAATACACTGCAGAGCACATACCACATGCCAAGAATGGAACGAGGCACAGAATATTTCATGAGGGTCTGAAACATCAATGTCTTTTAAAGGATACAGTGTGAACAGTTTGTCACATGTTCCTCACATCAGAGATATAATTAGCTTAAATACTTACACAGTAAATAGGATTTGCCACTTCTGAAGATTAAGGCCACATGCTTCAGCATTGGAGCATCTGAGCCAGTGTAGCACAGTCTACGCTGAGGAAGAAGTTTTTTCTTGAAAACAGCTACTCTGAGCCACGCTGCAGTCAAGGCTTGTCCATGTCTGTGTTTTGTCTGCTCCTATGGGTTTGGGTTTTACCTGGAGGGACAAACCCCACCGCAGGTGACAGTGGAAGGCCAAAACTGACAGGCCCTGATGGGGTGTGTGGAGTGGAACTCATTTGGGGGCACGAGTGCGGGTCCCTGGGAGCCCTGGGCACAGAGCACAGCCGGGTCCGGGCACCGTGTCCCACAGCTCGCTGCAGCAAAGGGGGATTGGTTAAAGGACACAGCAGGACTCGGGAACGTGGCTCATGAGACAGCCGTGGCAGGAGGGCTCCGCCTGAATTAATAAACCGAGCAAGCACAGAATCCAGAAATAAAGGCAGTATTTTTCTTCTTGGATTTTCCTGATGATTTATTTTCAGTCGGGGAAGAATATCACTGTGTTAATTTGAGTATTTCATATGGAAATACAGCTCTCAAAATGTTTTTATTAGGTTAGGTCACTCTATGGGAGGGAATGTGTGAACTCACATGTGCACTTGAGTGGAACAGCCACAAGTGCTTGTGGTCACTGGCTGCACACGCAGCCCCAGCTCCTCACAGCCCAGACCCTCCCCATGGGCATCAGGGCAGTGGCACCTGCCCTCCCCACCTGTGCCCCAAACAGGTCAGGCACCAGGGCAAAGGCAAAAGCCAGCTCCACAGAGCAAAGATGGCAACCACACACCACGGTAATAAAACAAACAAACAAAAAAACCGTAACCTTTAAAACTATTAAACAAACAGCAATTTGCAAACTGTTAATCCATCAGCTGATGATCAGAAGAACCAACAAAAGAGAAACAGGAATCAGTCTGAGTGCTGAAAAAGCAAACTTTGTCATGTAATGTATTTACATTGGACACTCAGATACTTCCCCACATATCCTGGGATATTATTTGCAAGAATGACTATTTAGTATTTATTCTGTTAAATTAGTAATTAATATGCAAAATTTCATATGGCCTCAAAGGTGGCTTTTATTTGAAAGAATGTTCACCAATGAAACACATCCAGGTCACTGTGAATTGTATTTCCTAAACTGCAATTACTTCACAGCCTTCAGTTAATTGAGTATGTCCCACATCAAAAAGTAATAAAATCATGCTATAAATTAAAGTAGGGCTGCCCGTGTCTTGCAACACAAACACAGTAAGTTTCAGCTCATTGGGAACCTGAGGCTGGGATTACTATCTTATAAAAATCATTGTGCTTGTCCTCAGATGTCACCCAGCAGCAGCAGAGTGGAGCACACACAGACATAGCCTGGCCAGCCTTACAAAATGGAAAGCAAAAAGGCAAATCAGTCAGAGGTAACTCCCCAAAGGAAAGGAAACTGCATGTCTGGCAGAGCAGCACTCCTGACCTGCACAGGGATTAGCTGAAATTCCACAACTGTCAGAAGGATGGATGGTGACCCAAAATCAGCCTGGTGGAAAGTGCAAAATGGGATACAGCAAAATACAGCTGCTGCTACAATGCTGAGAACTGGGGAACCAAGAGAGCCTGTCAGGAGTGATCAACTCACCTACTGTTTCCACATTAACAGGAACTTGTCAATTTTCAGTGGTGCTTCATGAGCCAACATGAGCAGAGGGGCTGCCCCAATGACCGTGCTCCCCCCGTGGTGCCCTGGCTGAGGGTCCCCATCTGTGGGCAATGCCCCATGACAAACCAGTCTGGACCCCGGCAAAGCACTGGAGAGTCAGCCTGGCTCATGCATGCTCTGGTTAACCCAGAATTATTCCAAGCATGAAACGACTCTGGTATTTTCTGGGGAAATAACAAGGGGTCATCCCAGCAGGCTCTGGTTCCCTGTGGGATCTGTGGCCCAGGCCCCACGAGCAGGGCAGCCCTGCCCCAGTGACAGCGCCAGGGCACCGAGGGGCACCGAGCTGCAGGAGCTGGGCAGGCTGGGGACAGGGCCTGGCCGGGCTGGGGGCTGCAGGGGGCTGCCCTGCCCTGCTCTCCCCTCACAGCCCCCCGTGTGCCATTAGGGTGTGCTACAATGCATTGCAGCAGAGCCAAAAACACAGAGAGCCCCAGAAGGGAACGTGCCAGCTTAAACTGGGTTTGTGTTCAAGCTTGTGCATTGACAGAGGGCCAGGGAGTGTTACACTGATCCTGTTCTACATTTCTTATGTGCACATGGTCCTAAATCCAGTTATTTGCACTACTCCTCCGTGACTCAGAGCCACAAACAGGGAGCAGCTCCAGCCCTTCAGCTCCAGCTCTGCCCTGCCCAGCCCTGCCCTCCGCCTCACCCCAGAGCAGCCATTCATTCTCTGGGATCACCTGAAATTCAGCATTCCAGTGTGACCCATCATTCCTGGGGTCCTCCAGGTGTCTCCAGCGAAAACCAGCAGCTTGGGAAAGGTGGCACTGGGGCTGGCTGGGGTCCCCATCCCTGGGACCTGCTGGTCCCTCCCAGGTAGCAGAAGGGGCTGCTTCATCACTAAACAAAAATATTCCTCCTTTTTGAAGTGCCAGTGCGAGGGCCAGGTGTGGCTTTGGGGAGCCCCGCCTGGCACTGCCGGCCTCCCACTGCCTCCAGGAAAACTGCCCTCCTGTCTCCAGGCTCCTCCTCAGCCACGGAGCAGAGAGAGCTCCCAGGAACAGCCCTGGCTGCACAGAGGGAAACTTTCTCTTCTGTGTGGTGTACAGCCTTCCTACTTGCTCACACTGATTCCCCCTTTTGGAGATATGCAGCAGGAAAATGGGATGATAGCATCACACGGGGACAGAAACGGGCTGGAAGAACCTGCACTGGCAGGATAAATATGGAGGATGGCCTAGGACATCAGCCAGGTCTAGGCTTTCCTTACACTAAGGAAAACTTAACATAACAAAACATAAACCTAAACAAAACATAAACCCAGTTGTGCTACCTGAGAATCTTCATGAAGTACAGCTTAGGGGAGGGGAAAAAGGAAAAACAAGAGACACCATGAGGAGCCTTAAAAGTTTGCCTGACTTCTCAGAATGCAAATGCTGTAAAACTAATATTTGTATGTCACTAACATCTACATATAATCTACCTCATGTCATTTGGAAAAATAAACCTGGAAAACTGTTACTTAATAAAAGATATCACGTCTTATTAATGTTCGTATAGTAATTATGAAAATCACATATCCATCTGTTACGCAGTCAGCAAACAAGACAAACGACTGTGTTATGTTAAACAGATTATAAAATGCCTGGGGGAAGGAGATCTAATAGCCCCGGCCCAGCCATGAATCAAGCAGCAGCACATGGGCTCCAGCACACTGGAACACACACGTGCCTTTCCCAAAGGGAAATAGGCTTTTTCCCAAGGCTTTTCCCTTTTTCCTGTACATATAACAACATCAGCAATGAGGTCAGCATGATATCAGGCATAGCAGTCTACATTGAAATGTGATGATGTGATCATTAAGATTTTATTGTCTTTTTTAAAAAATTACTTCCTAAAACAGACAACTACTCCCCAAAGATGAGGGCAGAACAATATGCAAAGTAACATTAAATCCAATTGCCCTCGTAAATATGGGAATACAGCTACTTTAATCCAATTGAATAAACAAAACTGATTCAATTCCTGTTATGTTTGTGAGTGATTTCTGAACATTTAAAGGGAGAAACATCCGTGCATGAAGAGTAATTGAATCATTAGCATGAGCACTGTCCATCCACCCGTGTTCTATGGACACCCAGTGCATGGAATGCTGCACACCCACCCCTCACACGTCTGCACGCAGCTACTGCTGCCAGCTTGTAGCAGTCTTACCTCGACTGCTGACTTAGAGCAAGTGCTTGTGCTCGTTACAAAGAGCTGAACAGTGGATTTCACAGGAGGTCACACACATTAGCAACTCCCTCTGCCACAACAGGACGTCCTGGGCAGAAGGCAGAGCACCCCACACGAACCACAGGCGTTCCCCTGGCAGCTCCCGGCTCCCCAGCTCGACCCCAGCACTCCCCACACTCAGCTCGCTCAGCCCTTGCACTCCAACCTGCCTTAACTTACAAGGAAGAGTCACTTTTCATCCTGCTGACTGCAGAGTCTATTTTAGACCTATCCACCACCATCATGCACATCTTTTGCCAACAGGCTTTGATAAAGATGCTCTGGTGCTTCATTTCCTGAGACCCAAATTTATGGGAACAGAATGTCAAAGATGTAACAGGAAGGTTCCCCTCACTCCT